>NW_027315768.1:15628807-15843807 GCF_026437365.1 Eucyclogobius newberryi | reverse complement strand
GGAGATCCCAAAGGTGGCTAAAATTATGCACATACAAAATGTGTGCTACTTATTTAATATTTTAGGACCATGAAAATAATTTCAACACGTTTCATAAGCGGTAGGATTTCATTGAAATCATAACACGTTTTGTATGGACCAAGCCAGAAAACTATAAAAAATATCGAATTTTGTTTATAAGAGATTTGTTATTTGTTGTTTATTAATTTTACATTTATTTATTAAGAGGAATAACCTCTTGGGATAAGTCATCTCGAGGGGATCCTCAAGTAAAGCTGCAGTAAAACAAATCCAAGGTTTGCTTGTTTGAATATTGTTTCTTCCATATTCTGAATTTGTCACAATTTCAATTTGTTACAAAAAAGGTGTTGATTTGTTTTGAATATTTTGCTTCACTATAGCCATGGTTCTGGTTTCCTTGGATTCACTTTGGCATAAAAGTACAAAATTGGATAGATCTTGTCACGCATTTAGAGAATGTCACACATTGAATTTTATCTAAATTATTTAAACATTTAGTCATAATTATATTCCGCCAAATAAAACGTTTATTTATTTATTTTTATTTATTTATAACACATGCCCATGAGGTCATAAGTTAATTGAGCACAAACTGTCATAGTTTTTGTTTGAGACAGACTCTGCACTAAGCACTAAAGGTCAGGTTAGCTATTTACACTATTACGGATAGAGCCAATGGCTGATGCAGGAAAAAAACAAGCAAACTGCAGTTACAAACAAATTTGCCTATTTGTTTTAAAATAATTTTGTCCTGAAGGCTTCATTTGACCGGAGAGTTATAGCGTGAAAGGGTAAAAGAGAATGGGTATAGACAGTTGACAAATGTCAATGACTGGACTTGAACCCACAGCGACCACACATGTGCAGCGATCTTAACCACTGCACCACCAGCGAAGCACTCATAATGCACTTTCAATGGGGGAATTGGCCTTAACCACAATATCACACTATTAAACATCAAAATCATTTTATTTGACAAATACGTGCACAATTGTTAACTCCACAATATAGAACAATCATTATCATTTAGATCTGATGCCAGTAAATGATTGAAAATGGAGCTAGCTTGTAAAAGATGCTTGTGAAATAAACAATTTCCACTTCGTTAATATGTGAGTATATGCTGAAGTTTGTACTCGTTTTTGTTTCATGTGGTTAGACCCAGTAATTACAGCAATATTAACCATAAATTAGGACAAAAAATGGCAGTCAAACAGTAAATTCCACCATCAATACCTTTACTATACTTTTGGGTGATTTGAACCTGCAGAAGGGCTTTATAAAAGGGTTAAATGCTTTACATCCAGAGATGATTATCCCTTTTTTTCTTTTTCTTTTTTTACAGTTTATCTGTTTTACAGTAAATAATATAGGTTACCCCGATATTATTTAGTGTAAAAACGTTTCTGTCTCTGATATGTGTTTAATTCATAACAAAGTTCAGACAAATTTCTACTTCTGCAGTTTGTATTTATGGAACTCAAAACAGTTGGACCCAAACAATCCCTAGGTCGCGTTCACGTTCTAAAATTTGATCATAATCAGTCATAATCTCAGTTGATGGGCAAGGGCCTGTAACTCTATGGAAGATTTATTGTTTTAGAAAAAAACACCCAAAAGTGGGTTAATAAAGGAATACATTCATTAATTATTTTTCTACCACTTGTACCGTTAGGGGGACTGGAGCCTATCTCAGTGACTTTGGGCCATAGGCAATTTAGAGTTGCCAATTTATCTTACACATGCATGTTTTTGGACGATGGCAGACATGTGATGGCCCTGAAATTGAACCCATAAACACCTTATTGGAAAGTGAGAACTCTATCCACTCTGCCACACATTGTGATTTATAATTATTTGTTAGGGATTAGGTCCTCATGATGAGTACTAAATCCAGGTCCATTAAGTTGCTCAGAAAGATGTTAAAGGAGCTCCACCCTGGAGCCTGGCCAGGGGTGGGTGCTCGCTGGCGAGCGTCTGGTGGTCAAGTCTTTGTCCATGGGACCCGGCCGGGCCCAGCCTGAAAGACCCATTGACCCACCTTCCAGGGCAGGTACCTAGGCGACTAAAGTAACGTACACAGTCTCTAGCGCTTTTGGCATGTCACTTTGCTGGCGGGAAATGAGCCACTTGATGAGACATAAAGAACTCCTGAGGCAGTTGACAGGTATCGGAGGTCAAGCGTACTGCAGATCATGCGGTCGCAGAGGCAAAAACATGGGACTAAGAGGAGTTCGGAGAGGCCATGCAGAAAAACTGTTGGCTGACCTTAAAGAAATTCTGGCAAATTTGGCACCTTATGAGTGGGAAGCAGTGCTTTACCGACATTGTTTACAGTGCAGGTGGAGATCAATTGACTGAGATGTCATCGAATGGTGGAAGAAATACTTTGAGTATCTCCTCAATCCCAACATCACATATTCAGCAGAGGAAGCAGAGGCAGGACTCGTCCATCACCCAAGCTGATGCCACTGAGATTGTTGGCAAGGCTCGGTGGCAAGGCTCCATGGATGGATGAGATCCATTCTGAGTATCTAAAGTCTATGGATGTTGTTGGACTGTCTTGGCTGACACGGCTCTGCAACATTGCATGGCAGTCAGAGACAGTACTTCTGAACTGGTGTACTGGATAGGAGAATCCGATCGATAGTCAAACCACGGATTCAGGAGGTGTTTTTTTGTGCCGGCCGTGGAACCCGGGACTGGGTGCACGGGAGTTTGCCCAACCTGTCCACATGTGATTATTGGATCTGGAGAAGGCTTTTTACCGTGTCCTTTGTGGTGTCCTTTGGGCAGCAGCTGTGTTCACATTGGTGGCAGTAAGTCAGATCTGTTTTCAGTGCATGTTTGATCCATCAGGGCTGCCCTTTGTCCCCTGTTTGTATGGACAGAAATTCTAGGCGCCGTCAGAAGTTGGAGGGTCTTTGATTTTGGGACCACATGATTTCTGCTGTTTGCAGATGATATTGTCCTGATGGTTGAATCAAATCAGGACATGCAACATGCACTAGGACGGTTTACAGCAGAGTGTGAAGTGGCTGGGATGAAAAGCAGCCCCTCCAAATCTGAGGCCATTCTTCTAGACTGGAAAAAGGTGGCTTGTACTCTCCAGGTGGGTGGAGAGTCCTTGCCTCAAATAGAGTTCAAGTATCTTGGGGTCTTGTTCACGACTGAGTGAGGGAAGGATGGAGCATGAGATTGGCAGGCAGATCAATGCAGCGTTTGCAGTTATGCGGTGGCTGCATTGAACTGTTGTGGTGAAGAAGCAGCTGAGTCAAAAGACAAAGCTCTCGATTTGCCGGTCAATCTAAGTTCCTACTTTCCCCTATGGTCATGAGCTTTGGGTAATGACCGAAAAGACAAGGTCGCAGATACAAGCTATTGTTCCTCCATAAGGTGGCTGGGCGCTTCCTTAGAGATTGGATGAGAAGCTCAGTCATATGGTAAAAGCTTGGAGTAGAGCCGCTGCGTCTCTACGTCGAGAAGAGCCAGCTGAGCTCAGGTGAGCTGTTCCAGATGCCTCCTGGACGCCTCCCTGGGGAGGTGTCACCTGCATGTCTCACAGGGTGGAGGGGAAGACCCAGGACACACTGGATTGACTGTCTCTAGGCTGGCCTGGGATCCCCCTGGAGGAGCTGGAGGATGCCTCCCTGCTCCGATTGCCTCTGCAACTCGGCCCTGGATGAAACAGAAGAAATGGATGGATGCTCCCGTTAGTGGTCACAAGTGACTGGAATGACTTTGGGCCTTAGGCGGAATATATCCTGGACAGGGGCCAGCGAGTCGCAGGGTAACAATTGGATGGTGGGAGGAAGCCTGAGTACCCATAGAGAACCCATGGTGACATGGTAAGAATAATTTCATAGTCTTCTCTGTCAGAAAATAAATAAAAATAAGAAAGTGGTGCCATTAGACCATTCAACTCAAAAAGCACATTTTTTGTTATTTGAAAGGCCATAATGATTGTTCAACACTTTTTAATGTTATTTTAAATTTTTCTTTCTAAAACAGTAAATCTCCCATAGCGTTACATAGACCATTGATCATAAATTCTAGCACATGAAGTGTGTATTGTATTGATAGTTTTCAGATTCCTGTTTGTGATACTCCAAAGGGGAATGAGCCATTATTCTCTTTAGATAGATAGATCTTTCACGTGATATAGTGATAGGGGTTTGGATTCAATTTCAATTCAATTCAATTTATTCAATTTTATTCTAATGCCCAAAATCACAACAGCAGTTTCCTCGAGAGGCGACAGTGAAAAACAGATTAAACAATGTTCAAAGGGACGTGGCAATGTCCCAGCTTGCATGGAGATGCTTTTGCAGTTGGACACACAACTTTTGATATCAAACACCAAAACAGGTCCACAGATGCATGTATTGATCACAGGCCCCTAAAAATTTGCTCAAGAACATTTTTTTGTTTTTGTATTTTTTTTAGATCTAAAAGCTTTGGCTGTGTTCGCGAGTGTGGGCATCCTGTCACCATGGTAATGGTGGAACTAACCTCCATTTAAATATAAATGCATGCCATTTCCTCACAGTAGGATGTCACTGCTAAGTATCAATTGATTACATAGTATTTTATTTTCCTAAGAAAAATCCTAATAACAGAAACATTCAAATAGGTTATTGTTGGAGAGGGTTACTTTTCGACTTGAAGATACTACAGTAGTAGTCCGAAGGGTAAAATCTCGTAAAAAGTAAGACAACAACAAAACATGAAAATAAAAAAATCTCTAGTATATTGGAAAAACTGAGAGGAAGCTTAAGGACAGATAATCAGAACATAAACAGGCCATGAGTAATAAAGAGCCACAATATACCATGGTTATACATATCCAAATGACAGGCCATACTAACATCAATACACTGAACACAACAATATTCCTCGAATGACCTTGAATGACCTTGAATGACAACACAAATTTTGCCCCATTCCTTCAGGGGTATCTGTGTATATATGTCCCATTTGCTGTTTCTTACAGCTATATCTGTGTCTGTGGTATGTGTGTTTATGTTGTGAGTATAGGTAGCTGGTCCCATATCAGGGATATCTCTCTTTGATGACTCATTTAGTGCCATTATTTCAGGTTATTTGATTGCATGTGTATGTAACATTTGTATTGTACAACTTATATTATAGTTATGCATTTTTTAAATTATAACTAGTCTCTTGTTTTAAGTGGGGGATACACCTTACAGACCTGTTTGTCCCCGATGAAGGTCGTGTTGGCAGAAACGTGTTGGTTTTATTTCTAATAAGCCAAAATGGGATAAAATGTGTTTTTGTTGTTGTTTGCAGATAACCACTCTAGTTGTCTATCTTCCGGTATTCTATAATCCCAATTGTTTTAAATTGAACTAGATACATGTCAGAATTCTCTGATAGAATTAGCTGTAAGTGTCAGATTGCAGATTTGTTGACCTGGTTTATGGTTAATATATCTGTAATTACTGGGTCTATCCACGTGAAACAAAAAGGTTGTAGCCAAAAGCTAGTGTAAACCTTCCCTGTCAACACAAACAAAACAAAAGTTAAATTACTTCACAAAAGCTTTGGAAACTGGTGCCATTATTCAATCCAAAGACATAACTTTTTGTATTTATTTAAAAAACAAATACAATTCTATCCAGTTCACATCTAGATTATGACAAAGCCTACTGCATTTAGGCAACATAAGCCAAACCCAGAACTGGTAGGACAAGTCAGACTGGGCGACTGAGAGATCACACCAGCTCAAGTAAAGTATACTCTACTCACATTACTCCAATATTATAAAGTATACTATACTCACATTACTCCAATATTATAAAGTATACTACACTCACATTACTCCAATATTATAAAGTATACTACACTCACATTACTCCAATATTATAAAGTATACTATACTCACATTACTCCAATATTATAAAGTATACTCTACTCACATTACTCCAATATTATAAAGTATACTCTACTCACATTACTCCAATATTATAAAGTATACTCTACTCACATTACTCCAATATTATAAAGTATACTACACTCACATTACTCCAATATTATAAAGTATACTACACTCACATTACTCCAATATTATAAAGTATACTCTACTCACATTACTCCAATATTATAAAGTATACTACACTCACATTACTCCAATATTATAAAGTATACTCTACTCACATTACTCCAATATTATAAAGTATACTACACTCACATTACTCCAATATTATAAAGTATACTCTACTCACATTACTCCAATATTATAAAGTATACTATACTCACATTACTCCAATATTATAAAGTATACTACACTCACATTACTCCAATATTATAAAGTATACTCTACTCACATTACTCCAATATTATAAAGTATACTACACTCACATTACTCCAATATTATAAAGTATACTATACTCACATTACTCCAATATTATAAAGTATATTCTACTCACATTACTCCAATATTATAAAGTATACTATACTCACATTACTCCAATATTATAGCCAATACTATAGTAAGTCTTGTTGCCCCTAAAGCCATGTTATTATTATTATTATTATTTTTGGCCCTAAAGCCATGTTTTTTTTTTTTTTAAAGAACTGAACTCTCAGTTGATGTTTTTAACAATAACTGCAGATTGAAGCTATTACTTTATGCAATCCTAAACGAGCCACAGTTAAACTGCGATGATACATAAGTGAACCATGAGGCAGATCCCCAAAAGCCACGCAGCTCTTTTAGTGTGCAGTCCACTCCCCCATCTTGTCCCACACACCTCTGTGTTCGGCATGTACCACACATGAGTGACTCTGAGAACTACAAACACGCACTTTGAAGGTAATGCTGTTGTCTTTACACATATGCCAGGAAGTAGCAACGCTGTTTATAGCATTATTCATTTTAATAGCATAAAATGATGCACAAGTTATTGTGACGCTAGCATTTCAGGCTAACTAGGTTAGCTAGCTATTAAACGTAGCTCGCCAGACATCCAGTGCTAATGCTAATGGTTAATGGATATTATAACAGAAAGCATTTGTGCAAACAAGAGGTGGTTACCATTTCTCAAATGTGTACTAATACAACCAAATTGTATAATTGAACTGGGCACTGCTCGCTTTGACCAAAACAGAAGTTTGCTAACTTTGCTAGCATCGATAACTTTAAGACGTTACCCATTGCAATCATAATGCATTTTATCTATCATTAACGAGGCGCAGCAAAGATCACATTGGAATACAATTCGCGTTTGAAGTTAATGATTTAAACTCTGCAGCTGGGGGCTGCACAGAGGGCTGAGTCACTGAGAAATGTAGCCCCCAGCTACAACTCCTGGATCATGGGTTAAAGTTACATCTAACAAGATTAAAATTCGTATGCGGGCCTAGTCTGGAGGCTAGTGTGAAGACGATAGTGTTTATTTCTGTACAAAACAACTAAGGATCTTCTAGCTACTGTGTAACTGACTTTTGTATTTTCAGCCGAGTTCAGAGTGAAGCCGTGAGAAAAACACACTCCACATCATGGGGGGCGTTTTATCCCGGTGGAGGGTATGAAATACCACTATATTCTCACAGTGTTTATATGTATGTATGTATGTATGTATGTATGTATATGTGTATGTATATATATATATATATATATATATATATATATATATATGTATGTATATGTATGTATATATATGTATATATATATATATGTATGTATATGTATGTATATATATGTATATATATATATATATATGTATATATATATATGTGTGTATATATATATGTGTGTATATATATATGTGTGTATATATATATGTGTGTATATATATATATGTGTATATATATATGTGTATATATATATATATGTGTGTATATATATATATATATATATATATATATATATATATATATATATATATATATATATATATATATATATATATATATATATATGTATATGTATATGTATATATATATATGTGTATATGTATATGTATATGTATGTGTTAATGTCTCTGAGTATGTTATATCTCCACTAAGCTCTGTCTTTTATTTGTTAAATAAGTCTCTGACATGTTGATTTGTTTCCCTTTAGACAAAAAAGTCCACTGTAGAGGTTCTGGAAGGAATTGAAAAGGTAATATGATCATTACTTACTAAGAAATTCAGAATAAACGGCAAACAATTTTCCTTTGGTCACGAGTAGATGTCATGTGAAATCATCGCCCTGTTGGGCTGGGGCTTTACTGTTCTCTTTGCTGCTAAGCTAGAGATATTTTGAATCCCGGTCAAGCAAAAGGCTATATACATTAAAGCAGGTGTTTGATTCTTTTTGCACATGGACAAAAAATATAAGTGTGCTCAGTGCAATTTGTATTAAAAGTGACTGTAGTAATTATGTTTCCATATTTTCTGTCCCGCATGCTTGCTTATATAGAGTATTCAGTCGAGTTTGTTTGGAGTGACAGACACACATGTGAACCATAGAAACAAGCAGCTCGACCCTTTCTGTTTCCCGGCTATTTTAAGCCGCAATGACGAGCTTGTTGACCACGCAGTTCAAGTTATTTGTTTTTAAAAATAATTGCACTGCAGTGACAAAAGATAGTTTAGTAAAAAAAAAAATATAGCTGATCTTGAAGCAATTTTTGTACTTAGTCCATAAAAATTATAATTTTCTCCACAGGAAATCCAGACTCTTGACGAATACAGTGCAAAAAATCAACGTCAGCTGAAAATATGGGTTGGTCGCCTCCTGCTGTACTCTTCAATACTTTACCTGTTAACTTGTCTTGTAGTGTATTTCTGGTACCTACCTGAACAGATGATAGGTCGGCTCATATTGTCTCTTCCTTTTTTGTTATTTCCTCTTTTGTAAGTATGCTGCTACAGTGTGGTGATCACTATTATGCCATTGTATGCGTAACATGTTTTTTCCCTTTGCTTTAGAATCTGGTTACTTAGAAAATGTCTTGTATTCATGTTTTCTCGAAGAACAGAAAGAAATAGTAAGGAAGCTTTTGTTAAAATATCTGATGGGTACATTTGCACTACTCTTTTGTAACTCGCTTTGTTGTTTGTTTTTAGATGAAAAGTTGGAGGATCTTAAGGGGCAGAAAAGGAAAATTGTAAGTTGTATTTTTTGTATTTGTCTAATGCCAGTACGGTAATTGTATTTTTGTCTGTCAATCTTTTAATAATCATTCTCTGTACGCTCATGAATTGAGAGGTCTCTTCTTTTGTAAATTCATACATAATGAAGTATCAATGTGGACTCTGTACTGCCTTATTTAATCTATCCAGTGTTAAGTAGCAAAATACTTGTTCAAACCAGAATCTATACCACCATTTGCACAGTCTTATCTACTCCTATAATGTCACTTTAATTAATGGCATTTAGAACTAGAAAGGAATAAATCTGAGAAATTGCTTGTCATCATCTGTCAACTCTAATAACTTAGAATAATTAGAGCTGATGGATTTTCACACTCTCCATTATCGAAGTAGTGAATGTAATTATTCTTCGTATCATACGTAAACATTTGTTGAATGTTTGGTCCTTTTCTTAAAGTAGAATAGCTGTTGTCAACTTTTCTCTATTGACCATTTAAAAGGTAGATTAGGGAATAAAATTAAGGTTGTGAAGAAGTTAAGAAATGTTAAATTATATATGCTTGATGATAAAGAGGTTGAGCTCTCATGGTTTTTCTGTTTTTCAGCTGGAGGAAGTAATGGAAACTGAAACATACAAAACTGCCAAAATGATCCTGGAAAGATTTGATCCAGAGTCCAATAAAAAAATGGCAAGTTCAGAATTTTAATTTAATTTACAGAGGATGTTGTTGTTAATTCATGACCTATTTGTGTTTGTATTAAGGAACTAGAATCCTCCCCAGCTGGGCCCATGATGACTCCAACACCAGGACAAGGTGATCTAAGCTGTAGTCATTGTAACAACTGTCCTATAAAGTTTGCTTGAACAACCATAGTAATAAACAAAATGCAATGTTTGCCCTATTAGAGCTCAGGCATCGCAGTGTCATGCCAAAGACCCCCACAGTGATGGTGAATCCTGGGAATGCAGCTGCCCGCCCTCCTCCTGCCTCTGGGCCCACCCATTCTGGACGAGCCTCCCACTCTGCTCCAGGTGGACCCCCAGAGAGAGTCCTGTCGGCTATAGCTGCTCAGCAGAGCTTGATGAGGAGGCCTGTGACCCCAGGAACACCTGTTCCAGGAGTGGGTGAGTACCTGCTCACAGGGGGACCACATCATAATGTGGTCGATTAAGGTGTGATTTACTCTTCTGCCTCTGTGTCCCCAGTTGCTCAAGGCTCTGCAGCTTGTTGTCAGAAGGGTGTTACATGTTACTGTTGTAATTGTGATAATTGTGTGGATGTAGATTCAAGCTATTTGATTAACAATATTTGCAGCTCTGACTTTTTAGATAATTTACATTTTATAATAAAACTGTAATTTGGCAGTAAGCATCTGTTTAGTTCTATATAGTTCAGCCAGTCGGGCAACACAGCCTATTTTTTCAATAGGCTAGTCGAAGCCTAGGGGTCTGTGTGAAATTTCATGGCATTAGATATAGACCTTTTGCATAATTTCTGGACTATGAAGGCTACAGTAGAGATGCAAATTTGATCAAACTGTAAGGGAATGCTTTCCCAGAGAAGGGGGCGGGCTATAATTGCAATGTGGAATGCCAACTGCAAGATGTGCACAAAGTAAGATCACATTAACTATGATTAATTGGCCAGACATGGGTTTGTTCTCTGGGCAATGGGGCTAGAATCTGACTAAATGTGTTTTAATGCTTGGAGAAATTGCCTTTGGCACTGAAAACACCTCACAAATGGTTTACATGACTTGATGTTATCGCCCGCTTCTGTTGAAAATTGAAAGTGAAAAGCAATTTGATACAAAGAGTCACCACAGAGTTTCCATATGTTGGTAAATTAATAACCAGCAGGATGCCAAGACTCTGCCAAGTCTCACAGAAATGACCAGTCATCTTCCTATGATTGCTCTTGATGTTAGATTATATTAATTACTACTCACCAACACAGCAGGAATTCCAGACGTGCTTTGCGAGTGAGATCCAGTTTCAAGTCATTTGTAAATAGGGAGTTTAATTCATCGTGGTTTGCACAATAAATCAAGGTTTTCTCTGTAAGTGCTCAGTTTATTGTGTGTGTTTGGAAAATTGCAGACCGTCTAATGGCAATGTGTGTTGTCTATTACAGGCATGCATCCACCTGGACCGCCATTGGCCAGACCTGTGCTCCCCAGAGAAAGAGGTGCTGTGGACAGAGTCATTGAGTATCTGGTTGGAGATGGTCCTGGAAACAGGTGCATATGTCCTGCTTTGGAACAACCTTGAATCATCTTTATTAGACATCTCACTGACAACACGCAATTATCTTAGTGTGAATTTTGACAACAAATGGTATTGGGTTTGACATAAATTACTTTTTAGTTTCAGTTAATATTGAAACTAGTAACTCGGGGTGCACTGATATATATCGGGCCGGTATCTTTATCAGCCGATATTCACGTCATTGAATATTGGTATTAGTCCGATGTTGCGCCTCAGTAATGAAAGCGTTACCGTTAACTCTGCCGTCCCTTCAGAAACGGGAAGAAAACCAGGAAGAAAACAACAGCTTCGTGGACAGAGGCTGCTATATTCTAACAGAACAGACTGTAAACTTTGATCCAGTCTTTCGGAGGCAAATTAACCAGAAAGGATAAAGTTAGACTTTCATCATTCACTACCGTAGTTTTCCTCCTAAACGATCAGTTTAGACATGTTTACTGCAAATAACTTGAACAGACAGAGACACATCATCTGAGGAGGTGAGACTGTCACTGTTGCTGTTACACAAGGAGGCGGAGCAGGATGAGGACACACGGACTGGAAAGGTTCAGAGACACTCTAGTCAGAGAAATAATCTAAATAAAACAGTAAATTCACAGAATGAAAAGTGTGGCTAATTTTACTTTTAATAAATAAAAATCATATTATAGCCTGCCTATATCTAAACGTAGTGCTTCATCTGGACAAACCAGACATTTTGACTCTGATCCAAGAGAACAAATAAACAGGACAGGCTATTATCAGGAGGTTCTGCCCGCTGGGCAGGGCTTACGGTAGGTCTATGCTTCATGAGTCTGTGAGGTCCGCAAGGGTACTTGCGGTGGAACGTCGTAATTTTTGCAACACGCTCCCTCGTGGACCTGATTTTCTGCATCAGCGTCAGAGAAAAAAATTTAACTATGCAGACGATTCCGCATTTGAAATGAGCAGGATTTCCTAGCAGCTAGCTCAGATTTCTACTGTCGACATCACATGAACCGCACACAGACTATAAATACTGCCAACATCTTCTCCACTGCCCTCCTGTGCAGGAAGTATAATCCGAGCTTTATATAGCCCAGAGTAGGATAAATATCAGACTTCTCAGACTAGATCAGAACATGGAGAATGACTTTACGATTTAAAGTTGAAACGTCTTGTTTTTCAAAAACAGTCCAGATGACAACTGAATCTTTTTCTACAATGGAACACTCCTGGACGAATGAGGGATTACACAGACTAGTTATTTGATATTTGTTTAGTTTCCATCGGGAAAATGTACCACATTTGGGAAACAACTAGATATTCTAACATCCAAACTGTTCATGTGATGTTTTTTTAGACTATTATTCTATTCTAATGACTTGTTCTTTTCCTTTTATAGATACGCTCTTGTCTGTCAACAGTGCCTGTCCCACAATGGCATGGCTTTAAAAGAGGAATTTGAGTATATTGGTAAGACACAGAATATATTTGTTATTCTCCATCACACACTATGGCTTGGTTTGCCCTCTCGTATTTGGCAGTGTTGTATATCATATGGCTCTTAAATGCCTCTGCCTCCGTCGACCCCTGTGAGATTGAATATGCAAACCAGTACTACACATCAATCTGAAGTGTTTGTGCATCACAGGCGTTTTTGTCAATGCCTCATATTCATGTTTATTAATCTATGTCTGACAGAAAGTACACAGCAACGTAAACAGATGTCATTTTTTGTTTTTTCAAGCCTTCCGATGTGCATATTGTTACTTTCTGAATCCTGCAAAGAAGACGCGTCCCCAGGCTCCTAGATTACCCGAGAGTCCAGCTGAGCACAGGATGTCTCCCTCTCCTCAGTCGCCTCCTCCTGCGGCCGTTGAAGATGAAGAGGTGTCTGTTGTAGGTGAGAACATACTTTAGATACAAACCTGAATGTAAAGCAGTCACTTGATGTGGTCATTGATCATTGATCGCATTTCCTATTGTTACCTTAGGGAAGTGCAAACTCGGTGATGAGTCTGATGAGGCCGAGCCACAGGAGCCAGAGACACCCACCACAGAGCCCCCCTCTTCCACAGAGCCCCCCTCTTCCACTGAGCCCCCCTCTGCCTCAGACGTCCAGAACGGTCCCGAGTCACAAGAGGAGCAGTCTGAGAAGTCCGACGCGGAGCAGGATGTGTCTGCCATGGAGGTGGAATAGAGTTAAGCCTTCTGCTTTTAGAAATATACAAAATAATGAAATAAATTGTATAAGCTGGAGTAAACTTATGACAAGGCAGCAGTGAATGCGATTCTCATTCTTCGCGTTCTTTCATTTCAGCTGAATTTTTATTCATGTAGTACAAATTAATTGAGCAATAAATCTTGTAGCACTTGTATTTGCATACTAGCCCTTCTTTTCAAGCCTAGTTCCCAATAAGCAATAAGGGTTCTATTTAATGTGTTGTTTGATATTATGTAGCATGAACTCTCTGGATTGGCTTGGTTTTTCGCCATGTTTTATTTGTATCTTGGATGAATGTATTCTCAGTTCACAAGAAATAGCAGACTATTGTAAGGTTTTTATTTATTTATATGTTCAATGTTGCCGTCAGTGGTGTTGAATGGGCTACTCTATAGCACCACAGTGCTAACATGTTTACACATCATTGGTACAATAGGAATGTATGTATTTATTAAGTGGTCAAGAGGCGTTCATGTCAGTACTGTTTCCCTATCCTACGTGCCTTTTATCCCTGCTTCCAGTATGGCGATTTAAACACAAATGCTGTTATCTCAAGGGACAGAATATTTTCCCTTTTTTTTCTTTGAATAAATAAAATGTTGAAAATATTTTAAAGATTGTCTAATACCTTGGTCTCCACCATGTTACAGAGGCTATTTTTCTCTTACATATTATATAAATGTGTCTTCAATGAAATGCAAAGAAAAGACATAAATTTAGCTTTGCCCTAAAACAAATACAAGGCTTAATAGTTCACTTAAATTCAAATGACACATTTGGGATATTGCAGTCCTTTGACCCCCCTCCCAAAGGCAGGTTTCCACCATGCAGCACATTTACTACAGTCCATTTTCATTAGCAGGCCAATTTTACCTTGTGATCATTTTATTTTAGCTCATTGATCATTTTAGACAGCGTAAGATAATGGTGCTGACACGGAGCCCGGCCAGTCTTGATTGCTTGACCCTCTTCATTTGCAACAAGAAAGTCATTGCAGCTACAAAGTTGCTCTCTGGCATCACATGACCCTCTCCCCCAGTAGATACGGCCTAAACTATTGGGGGTCAAAAACCCACATCTTCTATGGGTTTTGATAATGTATGTTTACAGAGACATGACCTCCTGGGCCTTGTAATGCATCAATGTGACATCGACAGTAACGCCTGATTCCACCGCATGCTGTTTGAGGCTGACCTCTGACAAGAGCCAAACAGGGAAAAAAATGGGACATCAATAGGACAATGTTTGGATGCCTTCATACCTTTGGGAGGTTGTTCTGTTCACATTGGCTCAGGCTGTATCATCATAAGATTTATCACACAAGATCCCAGAGTAATCTGTTTTACAATTGTGTTAAAACATCACGTTGCCAACTTCAATAAAAGTACCGGCATATTTTAAAATGTTCTTCCCATTTTTGGTATAGTCAAGATGACGATTGGAGACAATAGTCTGTATCCGTTAGTGTTGCCTATACCATACACAAAGAATATAAAGCAATACTGTTTACTCAACAAGAACAGTTCCCTCTGTATTTGTCCCAAGCTCTCAAAAGGATTGCCTCTGGATTGCCATCATAGATACATTAATTGTTTTTCAAGGATGATAAATGGCACACAAAGCCCCAGTGCCAAGGTAATTTTGAGCCAGCGATGAAAATGTAGAGAGGAGCTGTCCCATGGTTCATAGTTCTTTTCATACTCATCCTTCACATGTGCATTCGAGGCCACTTTGACTTAAATTTATACTGATCTTTTATTTATACCCAGAAAAAATGGCAGATAAGAAACATAAGTGTTCTTGATATTGTGTTTTGTCATATCTTGCAGCCAAAGATTGAAATCCTGCGAAACAATTTTCTGAAGAAATGAAAGAGCATGCCCTCCTGAACCCCGGAGGAAAATAAGCCCACAGCGCGAGGCGGAATATGAAACCGAGGCACAATAAGTAAAATAGACAAGTGCACCAGGCTTGTCACTTTACCATTTGCTGCCCTGGAGTGTGAGCACTTCAGAATTCTCCCCATATCAGCCCAGGCCTTCCTCGTTATGCTCTATCTACTGTACTGAATACAAAAAGGAGCCTTATCAGACAGCAGTAATAAAGAAGAGACTTTTAAAGATTTACCATCTCTCTGTCACTCACAAATGCAACAGGAAGAACAAGAGTGTGACAAATATACAGCAAAAGTCATTGTACATTGGTGTGAAGTGTCACAGAAGCAGTTAACATGGTGTGATATGAGCCATCACCATTGGCTCCTGACAACAGCATCATTACACAGTAATAAGAGCACAATCTCCTTCAGAGTTGCATTAAAATCCAATTAGATTATACAAGAGCATGGCTTGATGAGCTGCAATGTGCACATCTAAGTCTCTCAGCGACTTGTGCTTGAATTGTCACTTGATGAAGTTTAGCAGCCTTTCAACTAAAGGTCACCAGCTTCCGAGAAATTAGTTTTGAAATTTAAGTCATTTGAAGCCTACATATGCCGATGGATGGATTTCCATTTTTCCTCATGTTCATGAACGTGAGGCTGAATGCGTGAGCAGTAGTTTATACCACTGTGACATTCAGGGATCAGAGAGCATTGTCATTCTGCGTCCTATAGTGATCTCATTACAACGCTGAGCGATGGCATCTGCTCCAGCTCCAGGCAGTGTTCTATTATCACTGCAAACACTTGTCCTTTGAACCTTAAATCATGTGCTGAACTGGCAGAGGAGACTTTTCTAAATGGATCTGTTATCATCATACAGAATATACAATACAAATGTGTAATATTGGATTACAAAATGTGTGTTGTGTTTGGTTTAATCAAGTGTTTTCTTCCCAAATCTATTTAACAGCACAAATCTATAAGAAGAAGAAGACGACGGTGAAAAAGATGCACACCCAGCAGTCTATCCAACAGCAGTTTTACATAACACTGCTTACAAAACACTAAAAGCTAAATGGGAAAGACTAAATGGCCACACACCCTGCCGCCGCCTTGTGTGGAAATCATACAAAGCATCCTGCAGGCAGCAGGTTCATTTTATAGCTCCATCTATTACCACACTGTCATTGTTAATTGTCTTCTTTTTACCTCTGCAGGATTCTCCAAATTGGTCCTATCGAATGTGACAGGAGGAAGAGCATTAAGCATCTGACAAGATGATATCTAAGTTCAATTTCCTACTCCTCACCTGATTTATACCAGCAGCACATCATTTTCCTTTCTGTCATAAAGACCTCTATAAATCAGTGGTGCTTATGGAAGCACTACTGAACAGGCTTCTTGGATTTGTATCCCCTGTGTTTGCTATTAGGAAGCCATTACAGCCACATTTTCCTCCTTCAAACAAAAATGATCAAATCTAATACTGGCAAGATTAGAGAGATAAAGAGAAAAGGCGCTGGCAGAACTGTTCAGCACAGTCTCCATCTAAACAATACGCTCCAAACTCAATAAAAACAGGGCTTTCTGCTGGTGACACCATTATCCATCTGTTTGGACAAAATTGCTGTATCATGGTATAAATCTGTGATACAAGTGACATATCCTCTAAAATAAAAGGGAACATTAACTGCTCTATCTTCTGGAGGCCATGGGACTAGCTGGCTATAAGCTCAGTCAAGTGTGATGGCAGTTATACTGTGTTTTACTAGACTGCAGACAATTATACTTTGCTCTCCTCCCCTAAGAAGACAAACTGCTATGGCTTCAGCTGAAATGATTTCAAATAGATTTTCCAAAATGTCTGTCGCCAGATTGCTTCCATACATTATTTCACTTAAATGGTGGAGCAAAAAAACAGCAAATCCACAAATCAATCACAACAGCCCACTTTAGCAGATGGAAAGGGGAATGCTTGGAGAGTGCACGTGTGACTGCGTGTGCACGGAGGATGTGCAGAGGACAGAGCTGTCTCAGCCTGAACAATCAGACACACGAGATGGTTTGAGTAACATGGCATCATGTTTAATGAACTGACCCGCACAACTGTTTCATCCGTTCAATCATGTGAATCTGAACACAAAAACGTAAAATACAATTCTCAGACGCAAAAAAAAAAGAAAAACGACGACAAAAGGACTTCTCACAACTGTGCAACTAAAATGGATGAATTCCTCTCCAAAAACAACATATGGTCACATAGTGCAGTATTCCACAGCTTTTAACAGATGGATTTGTTTTACACAAAGTTGTGCAACTTTTACAGGATTTCACTCATTTCACTAGACTTGGTCCAGAGCAGCGTCACATGTGTAAGTGCGCATGGCGCCATCGCGCATGCGCGGGTTGTTTCTCGCGGCTACAGCGCTGACGTGAGTCTGCGTCTTCTGTATATGACAAAGTAAGTGTGTGGAGAGTGTGGTCAAATGTTTTTGTCTAAGTACATGATACTTGGTGGATGTTATGTTTGCTAACATGGGCCTACATGTAGGAAGTGACAATATGGTCGACTTCGAAACGAATCATTGTAGAATAATTTGGCCCTCTGGCCTAACAACAATAGGATCACATATAAAAAACATTGCTTAGTAACAGGCCTATGTCATTTCATCCATTTTGATTTTCATATTTAGACTCATGAATACTGAAAGCCACATTTTTCTAATTTAATGTAAGTCTAGACTTGTAGATTTGTGTAATTCATCATAATATTGTGTCATAAAAGCATTTATCGACATGATATTCTGTGTTTATTCCATTGCTAACTTGATTGCAGCTCTAAGGAAACCGTAATAAAGTCATATTTACTGTAAAGCTTGATATACAAAACCAGTTTTGTGTCTGTGCCGTGGACATTAGCCTGTTGGCACTGTCCTGCTAAGACTATGCCAGATAGTCCTGCACAGCCATATTCCCTATTGCCAACCGTAATTAATTGCTTTACAGTCTTGGAGGCCATAATGCTCATCAGTTATTAATTAGAAATTCATTTCACTGAATAAATAATGCTTATGATTGATGATGAAACTTGTAATTAGGTTCTTGGAGCAAAGCTCAGGGGAGAAAGCCTTTACACTTGAAGCTAGGCTATTAAATAGTGCTCACTGAAGAGAGTGCGATGCCTCTTGACATAAAAATGTGCTGCCATTGTAACATCTGGATTTGTGGACTGGGACATAAGTTGTGTTTCACATAGGTCATGTTTGGGTACTCCTTCAACTGCACCTTTCATCTTTCATGCTGCTCAGCCTTTGCGCAGGAAAACTAAACCACTTATTCAAAGTGTCAAGTAAGAGCAGCAAGTTCAGAATATAAATGCAATAAAAGTCATGTGCTCACATTAACAGCAGATTTAAATTTAACACAAATCTTCTCTTCTTCTGCGCATAGGCTTAGTATTTGTAAATGACGAGAGAGAACTGTGAAAACTCAAGCTGTCTATGGCTCAATATTGATTTTACACAGAAGACACAACCATTGTTGATAGCCTTTTTGATATATTTTTTCGCAAGCAGCATCCCCAATGGACTTTAGTGGAAAATAAACCAGTCAATATACACCTATTAGGATTTCTTGATCTGAGCCCATAAAGCTGTGGCGTGCTCTGTTTCCGATGCTCATCGCATCATAATAGTGTGGAGAGCAGAGGCTATTATTTTTGTAGGATGAAACATCAACAATTTAATCGATTTCTGTAATATTGTAGTTTTAAGCCAATTAGTGTGATTGACCAGCAGTAAAATGGAAGGAGCTTCAGAGAGACAAAGGAATATTAAAAGCAGCAGCTGATGTTGGTGTAGCCTCATCAGGCAAGTCTACTATTACTGGTCCCATTCACCTGTCATCACTGCAAGTGAGGAATGGCAACCCCCACTCCAGCTCTCTCTCGCTAACTAGTATCTGCCCTATTAGCAGTTTATAATGGAGATCAAGAAGTAGTCAGCGGAGAATGAAGACAACTGTCTACTCTCATTCCTAATTGGCTTTATGTTCACTTTCTGATAAATGGTTCTGCTATAGAGTCCCATAGAAATGATCACACTAATAGGCTTCAGTAACTGGATTTACTAACACATACTGGGTCAAAAAGGACACAGAGAGCAAAAATGTTAATTAATATCAATAATGGCCAATTATTAGTTTGACAGAAGGATCCAAGCTAGCTGTGTGCTCTAATGACTCTGAGCTAACTTGAAGGGAAACACTGGTAAATTAGCATAACTGTGTATGCACACTCCATGGAGGTGCCCAGCAAACATCTGTTATGTTAGAAATTCAAATAGAATTCCTATTAGTAACCCTAGCTCTGGTTGCATAATCAGTCATTCTTCTCCGGCCAGTTTGGAGGCACTAACAATGCCCTAGTGACTGGTGGAACTCCTCCCTGTGGGCTTTCTAATCAAACGTGCCCCATGTGGACCTGGTCCTAACAACAGACGGGGCTTTGTGATCTGACAGGGGCTCAGTCTATCCAGCCATGACACATGACTTAAGAAAGCAGCTCTGCTTTATTTAAATACAGTTAGAACAAGTCCAAAACAAGTTAAGGCTCAGCACGTCTCGTACCAACAAAGAGACACCTAAAGCGCTTCTTATTTCCTGTGTTTCATTTTTGGCTCTGTGTTTATTTTTGTTGTAACTTTTGTTTTTCTTTTTCGTATATTTTCTGTGGCATAAAACATTATAGCAAACCATGTATTTGAACTAAACCCTGCAGCATATTACAAGTCTCTACAAGTTTTTTACAATTACATTTCATAATTTATAGAATCAACTTTAAACACTTTACAACAATGTATAAGCCAAGTAAAATATAATACATTTTTTGCCAATCTATTCCTAAAGAAGGATTACATGAGAAAGTAAGCCGTGGTCAGTTTGCTCCTTCTTGTGCTGATTGGACAGTCATAACATTTACTAGTCTTCGTGGTTAAGTTGTGATACAGCGCTGGGTGACACAGGGTTTGACGTGACCTTGGCTGATCTAACGCGGCGGTGTAATCCCTCCAGGGTGGTGTCGTGTTTGATCAGAGAGTCCAGTGTCCTGCCCTTAACGTGGCTCAGCGGGAGGTGCGGCTCGGGCGGAGAAGCAGAGGTAGTACACTTCTTAAGCAACATCCACATCTGCATTTAACATCAGCTCTTGTCCGGGCATTTAATCATAAATCATTCTCCCATATAAGAATGCACCAAGTCGTACAGTCTACAAAATGCTATTATTTAGGGTTAAAAATAAAAAAATGCATCTTTGATTACAAGCTTTAAAACAATCATAAATAGTAAGTAAGTAGTAAATGAATAATTAGTAAATGCACAGTTGTTAAAAATGATTTGCTTTCATATTGTAATGAATATTTATTTGTGCCATTATCACTTTCTGTGTGTGAAAACAACATATGCTTGGTGCACAGTGCTGCCTCCAACAGCTTTGGCTACAGTATACATGACTGGGCCACTCCGCCGCTGTATAGACGTAATAGCTCAGTTTTACGCTTCTCCTCGCTCCCCGGCCTCGGGTGTATAAATTTAGTTGATGCTTTTCGTTTCTCTTTCTTAATTCATTGCAGTTGGATTACTCCTTGATGCAGTTCCGTTGTCCCCTGAACAATTGAAGTGGAGACAATGGAGGCATGATGATAGATCCGTGTACCCGCCATCTGTAAGAGCAGCTGCTCCCTTGCATCTGTACAATATGCTGGAGCGGAGAGCCTCAGTAATCTGCATAATAAGGAGAGGGCTTATCTCAGTCTAGTTAATAATCACAAGCAATCGATGCACTTCATTCCCTCACTCCTGACTGATGAAGAAAGCGGCAAACTTTTGGTGCGTCTGCCAATTCTCGAGATAGGCAGGGGTCACGCTGTAATACCCGGCTGTTGATTTCGCCCGGAGCTACAGATTTAGTCTCCACTCAATTTCATCTTTTCATGAATACCATAATTACAGCAGGACGCTCAGAGTTATCGTGGTGCTTTTCCTTTCCCTGCACCTGTGTGGAGTCTGTCGAGGCTGAAGCACATATCAGAGTCTGTGCTACGACTCCAATATTATCTGACCAAACACGTCCTCTGTGTTGTGTTGAGGAGTAGTTCAGTCAAGCCACTGACTGAAGACTGGGAATACTAAAATACTCTTAGAAAGCTCCAGTCTGAAATGCTTCCAATGAGATCACAATCACTGTAGTAAGGATTCTCATTTGACACATTTAAACTATTGCTAAACTATTGCAAAATAATGTCAGGGTCTGTATGGAAATCTGTAGATAAAAACTTTTTATTTTGGCATTCACAATCTATTTATTAGATACTTCTTGAGACAAATGCCCTGAAGGTTTGAAGAATCAGTTGATTTTATTTTCGTAAGCACATCCATTTTTACACACTTGGTAATGGCCCTTTGCAGACGCCACACTGATTGCATAGAAAGCACAATAATGTTGATGAATTAGGATTCCCCTTGGTTTTCTCTGGTTAAATGTACTCATTAAATCAACTATTAAACTGCTTTGTAAATCAAGTAGAATTGAATGTTTGTTTATAGTGAACAAGCATCCCACTTCTAGATATTTTGTCACAAAATAGATTCAGACTCAGAGGCTTACACAATTTGCATTAATTGACCAGCTTACATAAATGTGGGTACATTAAAAACAAACCATTAGTGATTCAATTTTCTAAAAACAACAAATAACCGAAACCTAACATGATGCACTACAAACTTTCTTTAGTATTAAATATTATTATAAAAGTAGTTCAGTTAAGTAAGATTTCCCTAATGACGTTTGTTTCAACTTAAATGTCTCCTTTACATTTTCATTGAGTATTTATTTAATGTTTACCCCTTTGTCAGTATAAATTTTGGTGACTCTCATCAGAGATAGAGTTCACTGTTTGTAGACCGTGCTCATGGAACAGCATTATCCATATTAAGAGAAGAAATAGATGTATACCATACAGAGTGCTTGAAGATCTGCCACAGACTTCCCATGGTTCCTGATCCTCCTCATTAAGCATGCATGATGTTTGTCTCCCAGCTGCTGTGCTGCGGTGCCATGAGGCAGGTGTGGAGATGCTGCAGAGAGACCCTGGGACCAGAGCCGACAACGACAAGTGCAGGTGTGACATGTTCAGAGGAGTCCAGGTGCTTATTGAGTTATCAGAGGCAGCCACTGCCGTTTGATTTATCATCTGGGGTTTAGCATTGCCATATCAAAGCAGCAATATATCAGGCGACAAATAAAATGCAGAGAAAATTACCTGCTGGGGTGTCGCGCTCGTGATAACTTACATCTAACACTGTCGGATGCAGTGTGGCACCTACTGACACTTGATGAAAAATTGTCAATGCTTATTGAACCTATATAGTGACAAGACACACTAAATCACAGATGCAGAGCTTTTAGCCAAGCCAAAGATTCACCTTGAATTCACCCTTTAAGTGTTATGATTCGTTGCTGATTTGTGGTTTATGGTTTGTTTGTCCCCACCTCAGTCAAATGCTAAAGTGTGCTACAACCGTCTCATTAAGAGTGCATTTAGACCAATTAGGAGCTGGTTAAACTTCTCATAAACACTGTCCATTAACTGCAGTCTAAATGCGTTGTCTCCTCAATGACGTGAATGGCATGCCTATCTGAATGCCTGAGAAAATGTGAATGAGCCAGTCAGTCTGAGGAGCACATAAAAGGTAGCCAGATTTATGGGCAGGTTTTTATTCCAGGCTCAGGCGCCATCTGATAAACAAGCACTCTTTTGCTTGAGGCTAAATAATACTCTTTGAGGTCCTGATTTACAATGCTGGGAAGAATCTATTTGCGGTTAAGCTACGAAGCAGGCGCCGCAGTGATTGGATGTCCAAAAGCTCTAAATTTCAATTTAGATCTATAGTTGATGAGTTTTCGATTTTCTAAATGAACAAATGCTCAGTGTTTGTTAGATTTTATTCAGAGTTTTTGGGTGAAGAGAAACCTTTTTTTTTTTAGTTCTAAAGAGGTTTTTGATTTAGCAAATCCCCTCCAATTCCCTTTGATTGAGGGCAAAACCCAGGTAGCGTGCCGGCAATTTAATATTCTGCTTTAAAAAGGGAACTCATTGGGGTATTGGTCCACTACATGGGCTCCTAAGAGATCTGATTAAGTGGAAATCCCTCAATGTTGTTCCCTCACATTCCCCATAATAAATCAGATGCACATAGCAAATACCTAAATTCATCCCGCACCGCCCTGCTTGACATAAAAAACAAGTTTTCAGTGATAGATGTTCAAAATATTAATAGCAACTTGCCCTTCTTGAGACATTAACTAACTTTGAATACAGAAATAGACAAACTGACCTGAACTCCTACACTCGTACGCTAAAGTAAAACCACATTATGAGAATAAGCAGTGCTATTAGTGAGACATCAATTAGCGATAATAAGATAATAATGCTAAGGTAGCATTAACAACAGTCCAGACTTACCTTAATTCCATGCTGTCAGCCACACCATTGTTTGCTAATCCTGTGTAGTCCCTTTTTGAGGCGAGCGTTTAATGTCTCTTTAACTGGACTCCACTCTAAGTGACTCAGTGCTCAGTTGTTTATAGAAATTAAAGTCTACATTGTGGCTCATGCAGCGTTTTTTATTTGATGTTTATGGGGTTGGGAGAAGGCCATGACATTGTTGGGTCACATTTGACACATTAATTGGAGTGAGAGCCCTCTGTCACAGCTGCCGTGAAATTATCAGGAGATTGAAAGCCCCTGATGTCTTGTAATTACACTTGTATTCTATGTAGCTTCACTTAAGAACAGCAGCCCTCTTTAACTAACTGACATTTTGCAGTTCTATCTTGCAAACGTGTTTAAATTGAGCACATTGTAGGGGCCAGTTCTATTTGGTCACTTTTCTTATTTGTGTTACATTTATTCCTCAATAGTGTTCGCTTGTGAATTTCATGGTCCCGCCTCCTGCAACCACAATCAATTATTATCACGATTATAAACATGTTCACCAGCAGCACAGCATCCTTAGACCAGGAAATGTTACGCCCAGAGTGTCTCGGGCCGTATTCCAAAAAGGGGAGGGATGTGGGGCATTCAAAAGCGGCCCCTGTCCCGATATCAGCTGGTTAATCCTTCCTTTTAGTGGCTTTATTGGTTCATTCAAGAGGCTCTGTTGACATTCCCCCTGCCCTGTTAAAAGGCAACTGCATCTCAAGTGAAATCTGGAGTGTTCTTTACACAGTGCAAACCCCATGTGGCTCGGCCTCCCTGTGGGCCTGTGATTTTCCTGCTTTAAGTGTCTACTGTCAACACTAATTTGTCCCACTCCCCCTCCGCCCCTCTAGTGGGGCACTCTCTCTTAAAGTTTTAATAAAAGATCAGCCATAACTCCCTGTTTTCTGAAGCCCAGACAAGAGCTTTAAAAGCCACACAATAAGATGCCATGTAATGATTACAAGACTGGAACAGAAGCAGTTACCTACACCACATGCTGTTTTACACAGCTCACTGGAACCTGTGCCTTTGCTAACCACTGCTCCCCTCTCACTCGTGGACTCAGCACTTATAGATAAGGCAAGCTTCCTTTGTTCACCTGAAATGTCTTACTGCATTACATTTGTATAATTTGATAAGATATTTACAGTATTAAGCTCTTTGAAGCATGTTTGCTCTCTGAATCTTAAATACAATTGAAGAGGTTAGTTTATTTTCTGCGGTAAGTGGAAGTGTCTCCTCTGTGCGTCTCTAATACAAGCTTAAGTGTGCTGGAGACCTGCACGCCCCATTGTGGATTTCCTCCATTCTTCCATTTTTCAGACTAATCAGAGCAAAATGATTACAAATAATAGTTTCTGAC
The DNA here is from genome assembly GCF_026437365.1 of Eucyclogobius newberryi. NCBI lineage: Eukaryota > Metazoa > Chordata > Actinopteri > Gobiiformes > Gobiidae > Eucyclogobius > Eucyclogobius newberryi. The sequence goes on along the minus strand of NW_027315768.1, from coordinate 15,818,445 downwards.
ATGTTTTTCTTGAACACCATTTCTGAGGCAGACAAAGTAAATTGTTCAATTCCTTTTCTCTGCTTTTGAAGTCTAAAGGAAAATCAATGAAAAAGGTAATTTCTCTGCTCCTATTTAACCAAATTCTACCTAAATGATGTGACCATGGGAAAGCAGTCTGAGACTTTCTTTTAAATTATTCTGGACTTGTTTACACAGTTTTATTCTGCAGGTTAAACTGAAAAAGTCATATGGCTCTACTGTTATAAGCAAACTAAATACAATTTCTCTTCTAAGGTGCATGGCCATGGAGCATGTAGAAAATGGTTCAATATACCAGTCCAAGACCAATTTTCAGCACATTGTTTTGTTGGTGTATTGTAAGGTTATGGTAATGTAATGTGCATAATTCATACACCTCGGGCCCCCTCCTCATTTTTGATTCCGTTGTCCTGTCTGTTCATCTGAAGCTGAATTAATGCTACATTGTCCATTAGGTGTCCATAACACAGAGCAATACTGTCACACACTGCTCTACAGCTGATTCCCTCGAGGGAAAGACTATTCTCTGCAATCTATGTGCTGTCGTGACACATATTCATGTGCAATTACTGTCGGGATCACATGCAATGGTATTTATTTATTTATTTATTTGTCTATGGGAGTTTTTATTTATTTATAGGAGATCTTCTACTGAAAGTGTTTTTCAGACTTCCTATAAGTGATCTGTTCTTCTGTATCTACCTCTGTATCTACCTGCGTTGCACCAATGAAATTTCCCCATGTGGGACAATAAAGGAATATCTTATCTTATCTTCTCTTGGTTTTTTCCCCTGCTTTAAAGGAATTGCTTCTCCAAAAACATATTTATAATTTTGCATCAGGGCTGAGTTTTGAAGGGAGTGCAAAGATTAAATTGGCATGATGTTGCTGTACGTCAGCCTGTAGAGGGAGCATAATATCTTTTGTAACGCTCAGTGTTTCAGTTTGATTGTTCTGTAGAGGAGGTGGATCAGTAGCGGTGAGCACAAAGAGAGCGTGCTGGATGTGGCTTGTTATCCTCTCCTGGGTTCACTTAGCAAGCCCCAGACTGCTGCAGTTGTGACCTTCATAAGGCACGCTCTCCCTGCTGGGAACACGCACTCGCACACCAAGCACATCCACCCCACAGCCGGCACTCATTGGGTCATGATGGGGCTAAGCAGGCCCATTAAAGCATGCTCATCTAGGCTGTGATCACGTGCACAAAGCATAGAGCTGGACTCCAGCCAGGAGGTCCCAGGCCTGTAGTTTGAGCTCCTCAAGCCGAGCCTTCGTCAAGATGCACAAGGAAGTGCAGTCGCAGCATACTGCAATTGAATGTCCTTTTTTGGATTCTATATTGGTGCAGTCTTCTTCCTCTGGACGCTGCTGTGATGTTTCAGCTGCTGCTCAGTGTAATATAAATCCATTTTTTGGACATGCTGTGGTCAGTTTAATGATCATTATGTGGCTCCGATGGAAAAACAAGGGAATAAAGTGAATCAATGATTGATTTCTCAACGTAGCTTGATTCATGGCTAGTGCTGTGATAAATGGCCGTATTATTGAACCAAGAGTAGAGTTGTGAAATAAATGTATATGTTAGGGTGAAGCCATGAGGTTCTTTTACTGTTTTAGAAGTTAATAACATTTAATAATACAGTCAGTAGCCCTTTGTCTCTAGCTAGCCACTATTACTGCATAGTATCTCCCTTTAAAACTATCTTTAAAAGTCAATAATAATTCAAATATTAATTATGAAACTCTCATAACCGAAATTTCCCCATTGTGTGGACAAATAAAGGCTATCTTATAACATCGTATTTTTTGCCTTCTTTTGATTGAATTAGTCAAATGAGATACAAAAGTGTGTTCTTGGTGCAGCTCGATGTCAAGTCTGTAAAAACACAAGCATGTATTATACTATTATGCCAAGCAGAGGATGTATCTTTGATTCTGGTTGATGGGAGGCCGAGTTTCACCTAAAGGTACTGAAGCAGAGAAATAATGGTATCGTACACTGGCTGTGAAAAGCAATAGTGAAGCGGAGGGGGTGCACATTAAAAGTGTCTCTCTAGGTAGCTGACATGACGCGACTAGTCAGACGTGAATAATGACAGACGGAGACTATCATGAGGTCTGTGAAGCATCCGCCCGATGCCATCATTTTCAGTCTAACCTTGCATTGCCAGCAGCACCAGTGCCCAGATCATTTAAAACAGACTAACAGCACCGCAGCGGCAACTCCGTGACCACAGGCATCAGAGGATCAGTGGAATAATACTTTGTGGCTATACATTCCGCTACTTCCTTTTGCTTAAATTAAATGGAGATAATATTTTTATTGTACAGTTCACTGATATAATTTATAGTTGTTCCAATGATTTTTCTTTTAATTCTGGCCTATTGTATATGTGAGTTTCGGTTACATGTATTGCCAAAATACTGCTGATGAGAAAAATAGGCTTCATTTTTCTCTTTAAGTGGATATGTCACAGTCTGAACGAGGCCAAAATGATGATACAAGAGGACTAAAAGTTAATATCAATCCTGTGAATGACCTGCTGCTTCCCCGCTTGGCTTTTAATTATAGTTAGTTCATATGACACGCAGAGGTTTTACTACCTGTAAATCAAAATTAAATCAGGTACCATGGCACGTGCGATTGTAAAAGATCACCTCAATTCCAAAATGTTTATTTTTGCATTACATTGCGAGACGCGGCCAGATTCATTTATTTTAGTAGCATGTTCATGGTACAATGACCCCCGGTGTATATACAAACTGCACATGTGTCTCTAATGCCTTTATGGTGTTTGATATTTATGATTAGGTGATATGTTTAAAAGTTCTTCCTGCAGGAATGTGGCCATTTCTCATGCAGATATGTCGCGTTTAAGTGCTCTATACTGAATAAATGAATTGTACATAGATTGTCTCAGCTGACTGGGCCCAACGCATCAGACACACTGCAGCCCCAGCCCCTTCTGTAATGTAATTAAAATCATCTTTGGGGACGTGTTTTGCTCAGCGCACCAAATTTGAAACTTAAAAAATGGCATAGTAATGTATTAGCATAATGTAACAATGAGCCCCACTCAACAAATTTATTAGCCTCAATTCTGAAAAAGCCACAGCAAAGCAAGTTGCGTGCTATAATTGGCATCTTGTGGTTTCCTTTCCTGAGGAGAAAGTGAATTTTCTATGCTTTTATAATAAATCGCATATTTAAGCACCCAGGAAATCACTGCAAGACATCCATCCTCCTTCGTTTCATTTATTCTGGTGTGTTTAATTAAAGCTCGGAAACTACATGCAATTTGTGTCTGAACAGTGTCTAATGTCTGCGACTGGTTATTAGATATTAAATTGATGCATAATTCAGGCAATTAAGAAAGTAATCACACAAAGTAATGTAATGGAAGTTAATTATTACTGCATAAGCAAACAGTTCATCAATGCTAGTTAACGCTATGACTGCATCCCTAATATGCTCACCAAGCAGGGAAATTCCTCTCCCTCAATGTTGTGATGTGCTGATTAAACATTGTAGAGGCACATTAGAGAGAAGGAGCAGGGGGCCGCTGAGCAACAGGGGCTTTTTAACAAGCTGATCTCTCCTCTTGTCACAGGTGCTCATATTATACAGTTGTGTAGATGTTTCATGGTTTATTAAGTGCTTTCTGAAAACAGCAAATCAAAGTCTCTGTCACATTGATGAATATCTTGTGTATAATCTTTGATTGGCCTCTCTTTAGAAGTTGAGTATTAGGACTACACAATACGTCGCAAAACTATCGATATCACAATACAAACGCAAATGATCAATTTTCCTTAAATTATCTTTGATTTAGTCTTAGTTTTGTCTGTGTTAACTTTTCATTTTGACAGAGTTTGAATAATACATTAAGACACAAACATGATTAATTTACTATAACTGAAATTATTGCATCAAAATAATATATTCATATAATGTAATCATAGCGACAAGCATTTAAAAAATACATTAAAAAAACAATTATTAATAATGGAATTATACACAAAATACATACATACAAAATATATAAACATAAACATCACACATTAAAGCAAGATTGTTATAGTTACATTGTGTTAAAAATGTCAACAGAGCAGTTGTTTTCTAACTTTAGTTTCCTTCCCTCTCTTGACCTATGTAGTGGCTGCACACACAGTAATATTCTGCACCGATCACAAGCTTCTCTTTGTCAGTTCAAAGACCTAAACTGGCGTAAAAAGCAACATCTCGGCGGGCAGACACACTCTTCTCCCTCTGTAACGTCCGATAAAACAGGACCCTCCTGCCTGCCGTTGTTTTCCTGGGTAAACATGCGTGTCACAGCTGACCTTTCCCAGGGTCAGTTGGCTTTTATATTGGCTGACATGTTTCCAACTTAATAGAACTGTTTAGCAGACATCCCCTGGGCCCCTATATTTATTAAGCCACAATGAGTTGCATCTGTCTGGGTAAATCAAGATGACCAATCAGCCTAGGTCAGGCGCATTGTAAAAGAGAAATATAGACACGGGCCTAATGCAGACATATGTTTATTATGGGCGCACCAGCACAGTCTAATTCCGAATGAGTTTGGGTTAGCAAAACACATTTTCAAGTACGATATATTGCTGCAGACAATATCACAATAAACGATACTATTGAAAGTGCTCTTAAATCAGAATAATATCAGTAAACCCTTTTTCAAATGTACAACAATGTAACTTATTATTCAATAAATAATCGCAACAATATTTTTTGGGTCAATATTTTTGACTTTTTGTATACACTAACTTACAACTAAACCCAATTCTATCTATTTATTGTGGCTCATGTTTTTGACAGTATTGTACATGCAGAAAAGGATTTATTGGGGTTTTCCAACTTTAAAGTTATTGTGACATGGGCATAAAGTATTTTCAGTATTATAAACATTTGTGAAATATATCAAACTTCATGTGATGATGACAGGCCTACATAGGACAGCGTGAGGAGGAATACTGTGGGCTGTAGGGCCTTCTGTCTTGTTTTCTAAGCAGTTTGCTGATGTGTATTGATTACCTTTGTTCAGCCTTTGTACAACATCCCATAATGCTGGTCATTTTCTTAGACTGATTTTAGGCCCCTGTCTGGTAATCAGGGATAATTGTCAATTATCACAAGGAACCGTCAGATCAATTACTGCAAAATCAATGCAGCCACTTTGCTCTGAGCGTCGCTTTCCTGCAGCTTAACACACACCTGGAGTGGTCAAACTCCCTTCCCACTTGTTTTGTGCACTGCAGAATGATTGCAGGCTCCATGGTTTACAGTCATGTCTGAAATAGCTCTCTAGTTTTTGTTTTATAAAACCTAATGGAGAGCCAAGTATTGTTACCTCTTAAACTGAAGGCTGTGTATTAGATCTTCTCTTTTATGAGCAGCTTCCACCAGCCTCTTATTTCTTGAGCCTGGGATGACTTTTGTGATGAAAGTTAATGTCTGGGAGTCCTGATGCCCTTATTTTCCACTCAGAGGCTCAACTCCACTTTCGCCTTGTGAAGGAAAGACACTATTTGCTCAATGGCTTCCTGTGTATGGAAACAAATGTGCTGCTGTAATGGAATTGCCCGGTCAGCAGCCTAATGTATGATCTTCTGCTCAGCGTGTTTATTTACACTCAACTACCCCCCAGATTGGCTTGCCATCGTAATGGTCACCATTAATCTGTGGCTATGCGGCTTAGGTGAATCAAAGCTACTGACTTTTACTAACTTTCTTTTTGGCTGTTTACAACAACTATTTTATGTTGTCGGGTTAAAGAGTTTATTCTCAAAGTATCTGTTGTTGATGCCTGTGGTTGAACCCCTGTATCACTTACAGTTATATTCTGTTTTATCTTTTGTTCTTGGAAAAGCTCATATTGTTCAAGGACACAGACGTGCTAAGGTAAAGGACAAGCTTTATCATGACAAATGGTAAGGTCATCATTAAATCTATTGTGGTATCTGTAATGTTTAACATAGACAATATTGTGTCTACATATTAGATGTTGAATCCTTGTTTAAGGCGGCCACCAAAACAATGTAGTCAATTTTGATACATGTCATTTGGACCATAATCCTTCTGAGTGAATCTTCACAGAGATGGTCATTTAGCTTGTGTCCAAACTGTTCATATTTCATCCCCAGCTGAAAGAGGTTGCCATTGAATATAATCACATACACACACTTACAGCATCAGACCAAGAGAAAACAGAGTGTGCACTTTGTGCACAGCTATTTATATCAATAAGTCCCGTGCTGAGAGGCACAAAATGAGCGTTTAAGCTGCAGGCCCAGAGCTCAGGAGCAGGTGGGCAGGCTGCTTGTGGTGCCTGGGCGGAGGTACTCACTCTTTACAGGTGTTGCCCATCTCTGCGTGATGCCATGGTTGGTTTGGGTTTGGGAGGCAGCGGGACAGCTGGAGCAGCAGGCTTCGAGGAGACGCTGTCGGGGCCTCCGCAGGTCAGTGCCTCTACCCAAAGGGACGGCAGAGCGAAACGCCATCAATTCACGAACAAAGGAGTCACTTCACCCGCCACAAAGGAAACATATGTGATAGAGCTGCCTCCCGAGCCGCGGCTCACTTTAACATGTCAGCCTCTCCTAATTAGCTTTGTTAACTCCCTCTGCTGTCTGCCCAACTGAGGCCTCGGCACATGTGGGCTGTGTTTACAAGGGCAAATGGTTGGAGCGGCTCCCACAACTCTACATATCCTTTAGCCTCACACTCAGACTTCTTTTTCTTCAGTCATAAATTTAAATTAAATGAGCAGGATTTAAATGAGCAGAGCTGTTTGAGCTGTTCTTTTAAGATTGATAGAGCGTTATTGAGCCAGTATTGATTCATTGATTTTCACTGTGTAAAGACCTAAGAGCGCTACACAGAGCTTATATCCTCAGCTCATTGTGGACTGATACGACTTGTTTCTGAAGAGAACAACTGCACCTCACTCTTTATGAGACGTTTTGAAGTCATTACAAGGCAGCCTTCAGATGGGGTCTGCCATCCGTTACATGTTGCACTGCATATTGAGCCTCATGTGACCCCTGCTGCTTAGACACTGGCAGTGCAGTTTGGGCAGCCCTGGGACATGGGCCATGACACTAACAGCCTCACTCTGTTCTCTTTGGAGTGTGTCTGTTGTCTAATATTCTTAATATGGGTTCATCCACATGACAACCGCATGTTTACGTAGCCTTATTTCTTGTACTGCTAAGATATTGTTGCTGATATGTTTTTTTATCAGTACTTTTGGGAAATATTGCACAAGATTTTTTTTTTCTGTATGATATTTCGTGATAATGTTGTAGTACAGCGGACTACTATTTAACAAAAGTATGTGAAGTGGAGCTTTTGGCCTATGGCTGCCAGACAGTCCAGCTCTTGAGAAGCAGCCGGCCCAGAGCTGTGTGACTGCTGCTGACTGAGTGTCATGATCCCAAGATCTCTGCTTTCTCTTTGACAGGAAGGTTTGAAATTCCTGGGTTAAAAGTTCTCTGAGATGATATCTCAGAAGGCTTTTGTGATGATGGTTCATGACAGGTATTGCGTCAAGAGGGTGAAGGAATTCTGCTGAATGTCTTTACTGCATTGAACTTCTGAAAATAACCACTCCTGTACATTTATAAACTACAACTGCAAAGCTCTTTATTCCAGCACAAAGTATGCAGCACTATGAACAATGAATATATTCTCTGTAATATGTGTTTGAAGTACATTTTCTCCAAATATTGTTCTATCAGGGAACGATTTAGTGACTGATTCTCAATGCAACACATCATTAACAGTAAATTTGACGCATTGAGCCGATTAATATATTAGCTCCTGGTCAATACTCTGCATATTACATTTTCAGAACCATTTGACTTAAGTATAAGTGTCAGACCGACTTTTTGTCTCCATATTCTGAAGAATAAAAGTAGAATATTTACAGAGCAAATGTGTATCAAAATATGGCATTATTCGCTGATAGGTGAAGCATACATACTTTGACATGCCTTGGCAGCTCAATGTATTCTACACAGTCACTGGCAGCCATGACAGCAGACTCCTTTCTGTTCCTTCTCTCCTTTTCCTTGAATACTTAGAATAAAAATCACAAGAAGTGTTGTGGAGGAATACCAAGGTAACAGTCTGGAGATGTCTGGCCAAAAGGGATTTGTCCCTCTCGGTACAAGGTAGGGAACAGTATGCCCTCCTATTTTGCATTTCTGAAGTGCTTAGCTGCCCAAGCATGCTGTTCGTGGGCTGGGCTTTTGAAGTGTGTCATAGCGTCATATGACCGCTGTGCTTGTGGCTCACTGTTGGACTTTCCTCAACAAATATGGATTATGTTAAAGGGGGCTGTGAATTGACGAGGATATGCTAATACCTCCCAGATGGGTCGGCGCCGGGGACACACACAGTATAATGGCAGTATTTGGCAGGTCCATCATTCCGTCATTAAAGGCCACATTATTACTTACAACACGGCTTGCATGACAATCGCAGGAACAAATGCAGTCCTCTGAGATTCTCCCTCCGTGTCCTTCAGCTTTCGGGTTTCTGGTCTTTTTGTTTTCTCCTCACAGCTGCTCACATTCAGGATGTCTGTGCTGTGTAAGGGACTTTGTGCTTACACCTTGTTCAGACATCAATAAGACAGTTTATTATCGGCTGAGGCCATTCATTAAAATAATGAGTAGCTTTTGCTTTAATTGATAACCGATGCTTGTTGATGAGGCATTATGCACTTGTGGATACAGTATTTGGTACATTTTTCCCTGAGTTGAATTTAAGCACCTGCATATTTATTTTACGGACGTGGACCTGCTCCTGAGCTATTATTCTTTTGTAGCGAGGGCACCGATGAGCTGTCCCCTCTGCGTTATTATTGAACTAAGGTATTAGGATTTCAGCTGCACAAGCACAAAGATAATGGTGGTTTATGTGTGAGTATGCATTAGGGACAGGCTTTGTCCGTTTGATGCAAACAGCCAAATAAATGCCACTATTTAATACAAGATTCTCTTCACTTCTCTGGTGGAAGGACCATAAAAAGATAATATTTACAATCACATTTAATGAGCCCATCTTGATCTATTGACCAGGGTTTGGAGACATAGCCTTGTTTTAGCTATTACTTTTTTAAATTACACAAATAATAGATGCATTAGTAAAGGATTCTTCTGTGTATTTCTCTACACTGTTTATGCCTATGATTAAGATAGTACTTTGTAGGGATGCTCTGTTATTATTTGTTTTCAGCCGATACAATATCTGATATATGACTCACTGTTGTGGCCCATAACCGTTATTGGCAATACTGATAATAAGACTACAATTTAATGTTAAGTTTTAGTAAAGTTTATGAATTAACTTCTCACTTTTGTAAAATATATAACATTTATTTATTCGAGATATAAAGCAATTTCCTCTTAGTTCTATTTTTACTCATGAGTCTGTTTAAATAGACAAATCTAATGCTGAGGGCAAACTGGGGCTGACAAATGACACATACAGACAAGGGGCAGTGCTGAAAAAATATCGGCGCAAAAAGTATCTGCAAAATGTTCAATATCGGGCCAAGATCAATATCTGCGGAAGCCCTCCAATATCATCAATAACTGACATATCCCATCCCTAGTACTGTGTTTGTATGTATGAAAGTGATTTTTATTTGAGTGTACATTAAAAGAAACTATAAAGTTAAGTAGCTTAACTCTGTAATGTTGTTGATGGTATACACAATGATCTAGAGTTTGAAATGAAAGGCTAAATACAGTGCAGTTCACGTTACAGTTGCTTTTCACGTCTAAGGCCTTTGTAAAGACATATTTTGATGCCGAGCAAATGACTACTGACACCACATTGGAGCATATCAAGGATTATCATGACAAAAGTGGCAGAATTAAAGATGTCAGGCTGGGCTTTGAACCCTCTCTGGAGACTGAACCGGGTGGGTGGAGAGCGAGCAAAGGGGTGGGGCGGTTGTTAACACTGGTTACAGACTTGTACCGGCTGTATTTGCTTGGGGCATTGTTAGCACACACCGCCTCCAGCCCAAAGACTCAGTCCGGCCCCAGCAGACGCACACTGCCCCCTGCACACTCACACACACATGCATGGACGCACACAAAAGGCACCCTCACTACCGGCACCCCATCCCTGGACGACTAAAGAATAGATGCCCCGGAGCAATTCAGCTATTGCGGATCACTTCAGATGAGGCACATTAAGTGGCAAGTGATAAATTTGCCATGACAATTGCAAACACCATCGCTTTTGTCTGTAATTAATTCCATTGGTGCCCCAGGCCTTTCCCGTGCTGCGGTTGGTGCGGGCCAGCAGTGCTTTCCTAACGAGCCAACATTACAGCCAGGATTATAACTCAGATAAAGGTGCACTAACAGGGAGGGAGGGAGATGTAGTTTATTGGTGCTCAGGTGGGAAGATCTGCCAATATTTGTTGGCAAAGTCTTGAACAAAAATGAAGCAACTCTCTTTCAAACAGTAGTGTACCAGCTTTTAGGACAGTAAAATGCATCTAAAGTGATGCCTATTCATCATATCAATAATGTTAATGGACTTGAATCAGTTCGAATACTCCACCAAACCACTATGAATGTGGTGTGTGCACAGTTCGGTGGGGCCAATGCATTTCCTCAATGTAAAGTGGTGAATATGTAATTGTTCTATTTCCTTGTTTAAACATTTTTGCAAGATTTTTTGTTGTTGACAGTGTCTGCTACACAATAATATTGGTACACGAAAGTGGCCATTCCAGTCTGTGCTGAAGTTAAGAGTCTAACTTTAATACAACTTTGAATACAGTAATTAATGCTTCACGCTACTGGTCTAGAAATTAAGTATGCGAACAGATCTTAGTTGTGAAAATGATGAATTGGTGCTGAGCATTGGAAATTATGAGCCCACAGATTGCACTTTTAATATTTGGTCCAATGGGTCCTACAACTCTGTTCTTCTCTATCAGTGGTAATGTGGAAGCATTAATTAACGGCTTGTACTTGTGAGTAGTTTTATTACAGCTAATGTCCCTCATTAGGTGAAATATAGATAGTGAAAGACATAAAGGGATCCTCTGCAGCATCATTAATCTTGATCTCACTTGTGAGAGCCCTTGGATCTCTCCTGAACTTGCTCTGTAATGTTGTATCTATGCAGTCCACAGTGTTTACCTGCACCTCTTTGCTCTGAGCAGCAGAGTCCAGCTCAACACACCACCTATCTGTGTCATTACACTGTCATTGCATCAAATCACATGATTAGCTCCAGGGGCAGTGGAGGAGGCCTGCTCGGAGCGCCTGGCCGTGGTAGTCCCGGGGTAATGGTCCAGTGGCAATGTGATGGAGGGGTGTGTGCTGTCCTGTACAGGGCCAAGGATGCACCATCATTCAGCCAGGCCAAGATGGCCTCAGGGTGAAGTGTGTATTTCACCACTCAAGGTACACCAAATATACACTTACTTCAGAGGGAATAAGTACGGACATGTATTTGAAAACATCAAAACAACAAAACAACACAACATGCTGCAGTGATCATAATCCTGGGCCAGCGTATATATAGATATTGAGCAGGTTATTAAATGGCTTAAAGAGCAAGCTAAACCTGAGCAGCTTGTCGTCCTGGTGCCTCTGGTAAGACCAGTCCGACAGTTTGTCAATGCAGCCTTTTATAATGCAAAGCTTTATAATTATCTCACACGCGCTCATTTCACACTGACATATCGCTTTCCTAAATGTCAGTTGGAGCAGCCAGTTCAGTTGAGTGCCGCTCCGGAGAGCCTGTGTGCACCCTGCACACAGCCATGATGATGGCAGTGCTTTAGCCCTGAATGTGCAGCTCCCGCCGGGGAATAGCAGTTCAGGCATCACCGATCGTTGACCTGGCTATTGTTGTTTGTGATACTTACTGGTAAACTTTTGCAATCAATACAACATCAGCCAGCAGAGCCCCTGGGAATGAAAACCTGAAACAGCGCACTTAATCTTGGAGTCAGCCCCTGCTCCCTGCTCCACCGCTAAACTAGGTAGTTGGCCTACTTGATGCGGCATTATTGCCGCAGAGGTCAGATGTGAGCTGTCTTGCACAGCGTCTGATGAATGGCTGTTTTTGATAAAGCGCCTCTCCCATCCAACAAGAGACATTTAATAATGATGGACCATAACTGCACACAAAAAAACCTTGTAGAAGTAAGAAAAAAAACTCCTGCCTGCCTTCGCTTCTCACCGGCCATACAACTGCACTAAAATACTTAAAGCCGACATAATGTGCCTTTGTCTGCTATATAAAGACCTAGTTATAATCTATGATGCCCATGGATCAGGATCTTTTAATTTGGACATTTTAAATGGCAATGATGACACAGGACACAGGTTTTCTGACTCACGGTTTTATTGCGCTTTACATCAAGGAACCAAGGATGTTTATATCGAGAGCAGGATCGGATCAGAGGACAAGCACTGCAGGGCTGACTTTAAGGTGTGTCATCATAAACATCGTCACAACCAAAGGCCGTGCTGCCAGACCATGGGGCTTACCTACATATGGATTACTGATGTTTATTTTTTTCTTCAGTCGAGCCAAAAATACTAAATTATATGTGTATCACCAATTCAATACAGTACAAAGCATGTGGGCCAGAATCACTCTAAATACATTTTGAGTGGGCAAATGATAAGAGAAAACATTTGTAACATGATAAAAAGCACTTAAAAGTACATTTTGTTTAATATTTCTCCTTTAAGTATAATCAGAAACACAATTGTTATTTTAACATTCTGTTAAAGGATGGGTCAAATGCAGAGGACAAATATCCCTACAGGGACAATACAGTTACTTCACCGTACCTTATAAAAAATGTATTGTAAGGCGAAAAAGAACTCAACATAATCTGTAATCTGCCGCAGTGCTCTTGCTTAATATGCAATGTTTAAACAGCATTACCTCAGCACAGTATAGAGCAATGTTTTCAGAAATGTACCCGTGTTAAGTAGTTGCATTATGTGCATATAGGTAATGCAATCTAACACCCAGGCCGACCCAGCTCAGCGGCCGTCTTTGGAGCTCTAAGATAATTGAATGTCTTTCAAAGAGTGAATGATCATTTAACTCCCGCGCTGGTCAAAGCAAAAGCTCTCAATTTCACAATCTGCCATTGTGATGAGCTATCAAATCAGTGTGTATTAAACTTAAGTGGCACTAAATTGAGAGGCAACCTTTCAAATGAGGGAGTCTGTAAAAGCTATAGAGTGAAATTAAATGCCATTCTTATAAAACAATGCCCAAAGCGCTGTGACAGCTTTGACATAGACAAAGCCTTTAGTGACAGGAATAACAAATTAATTGGAACCATAACCATGGCTCTAAAGGTGAGGTAAACACACCTGACTGTAGATTTTTCACCATCAGTTAAATCTCAATTGAATCTAAAAATAAACCCCAAGACATTGAACAGTTTAATGGATTTTGACGTCTCTGCATTATGCTGTCACTCTGCTCTAAATGAATCATAACTTTGCCCTGCACTGAGGAATTACCATGCATTTTGAGAAAATACATTGCGCAGCGAACTGTGAATTATGATGCGAGATCAAAATAAATGTGTAATGACTTTGGAGATGCCCAGAATAATTTATTGGGTGGAGATAGTTCATATTGAAAAGCCAGCTTAAGTGGGATACAGAGGCTGTGTGCCCCGAATGTGTTTGAATTGTGAAATGTCAGCGTTAGATAGGCAACCAAACGCTCTGTTTACTGAAGCTTGGTAAATGAGGGCTTCATTTGGGATGCAGCACTATTCAATTATATGGTTATTTATTGATCAGAAACAATGTATGTCTGTCTGCAGCATGTAAAGATGAATTCAATGGGTAAAAGGGAAGTGTCAGGAAAATTGGCCGGTGAAGGATTGCATTTGATCTGGTGGGGAATTCGAGAATGGAGACAGAATGCCCCTGTGTTCAGAAACCGGCTAAAAATCTTCACGCAATTAAAGTTTCCTGCAAAGAAGTGTCAAGAGGGATTTCAAATAAGCACAAAAAAAAACAGTTTTACATTATATTGTCTCCTAACAGATACAAATAATGATAGGTTCTATGTTATGGTCCAGGTTTTTACTTCTATGGACTATTGGGGAATACAAACATAACATCACCTTTAACAGCTTATTATTTTTTATTTAACTATTAGAAATATAATGTGCTGTTTTAACTTTGTAAATAGTAAAGAAATACATCCATTGAATCCATCCATAGCCATTGAAAAATAAACTGAATATACTGAAAAGTTTGTACTTGTCAAGGTGACTTCGGCCCACATAACATTATTGTCATCAGGACCTATTATGTCATTTTGGATGTGTGTGTCTTGAACATAGAGAATGAAATGCCTGCTTCCCAACTGATGTTTCTTGTGGGGTGATGCAGATTGGAGTCTGAAGTTTGTTCGCCTCGTCCTCTGTTCGCTCATTTTCGGAGCTCAGCTGAAGAGCGCTGGGGTGTGTGATGCACCACTGCACTCACTTTACATGCCCACTGTAAACACTGTCTATTATATTATTCACACCAGTGTCCTCCAGAGAGAGACGGATCCCGCAGAGGCCCCTCTGAATATGGAACAGCAGTCATTGTGCCTCTACCTGCGCCCCACACTGGCGCTGCGGCCCACTGCGGCCCACTATGGCCCTTAGATACTTCTCGTTCAGATCTCTTTTGCTGGACTGGAGGGTAATCCCTGGGCTGCCCGGGCTCCTCTGTTGTCTCCTGGTTGTTTTCTGTGTAGTTCATAAATTATAGATGGGCCATGTCAAGGGCCATCATGCTGCCTGATCCCTGTCTGTGCTGACAGCTGTATGATGCGCACTGAGTGCAGCAGATTGGGAGCTCAGAGTTTCATCAATAAATATCACTCTGACCCTCACACTTGGCCTCGTGTCAGCGGTCAAGGTAATGGCTTTTTATTATCGTGAAGGGCAGCCCAGCGTGGGGTAGTCTTAAGGTTGCTCGTCCATCTCAGGTCCGCAGACAGACAGAGGAGAGAGGGAGTGAAGAAAGGAGCAGCAGAAAGTTTAAGTGGACTGAGCTGTTATTATGTGAAGCTGAGGATGAGTGGATGGCTTTGACAGTGAACAGCAGGGTGCTTTTGTGTGCTGCTCCAGAGGAAGTAGTGATTTTCATGGACACATTATTGGATTAAATTAACCTTATTAACCAGCTGTGATGAATTCTATTGAGCCCGCTGCTTCACACTGATCTCTTAAGAAAATGTGTGTAAATGTACGCTGCTCCTTTATTTGCCTGGGCCGGTGTAGAAGCTTAGAGGCTGTTTGTGAGCTCGCACTAACTGCCTGCCTCTCACATGACAGCGCTTCAAATGCCATGATGGTGTACTGAAAGCCCGGGCAGCTGGACATGAGGCATGATGTCTTCAGAATACAGGCTTTTAGACCAAACAATATAGAACAGAGCAGCATTTTGTCTAAAGTTCATTCATCAAAACGCTGCATATTTTGAAAAGGGTAAAAGCCCCACACAGCGCTGTCAGAAAAGCGCAAAGGCTAGATACTATAGATTACTTTAATCCCCTGCCAGATATAAAAGGGATAATTACATATTTGTGGGGGAGGCTGTATGCTGAAAAAAATCAATAGTGCCTTTTTTGTATGACACTTCATTAGTGTGAAAAAATCTGAGCTGAGAAGAACTGCACTGCAATTAAATGGTTCTGCTACCTTAGACTTTGTAATGGCTCTATATTATTATCCAGTTTATTTGAAATAGTGGTTGCACTTTTGGAGTAATTGGAAACCATTGATTATGTACTTTTATGTCCACACTCTTGCACATCATTATGGAGAGAAGCAATAGTTAGTTAGCCTCTCTAATGAAGCACTAATTGCACTAAGTAGGTTAAGATGTTAGTCAAACTGCACTCAGCTGAAATCACGACACAGAGACTTCCAATTAATCTGCGTACACTGACTCACAGATGTGGCTGTGGAGAGTATTGTACTTGTTTGTGTCTCTTCACGTTAGCTACATTCAAACCGTTTTTATTTTTGACCATTCACAGAAGATACAATGGATACAATATCCAAGGTGAGGGCCAGTGCCACTGTTTTGCAAAGAAAGACTATATGTAACGTGTCCTGGCTGATAATGTCAGGAGCGTACGACTGGCTGGTAATTGTCCAGAAGTGTCTGTTAACTCCTACTGCTGTGTTAACATTTATACAGGACCATCAGAGGAGTGTTAGGCTCTGCACTTAGCTTAGCCTCTGACATAAGCGCTCTGGATTTACATCGATTGTTTAAAGAAGGACCTTATAAGAGCCTTAACAATAATATATGGATATTGCACATGATAATATATATATATATATATATATATATATATATATATATATAATTATGGTTTCTTTCTACAATTATATATAATATATAATTCATAATGACATATCTTCAGTCTACCTGGATACTGAATTGATAAATAAAGTGAACCCTGATGTCAACATTTTGTGGCAATAATTAGTCCCATATGATAATACTGTAATAATTAAAAAAAATTTATGAATGTCGTTCTTTACTGTAAGAGCTAATTTATGCATAAATTATGCTCACGCATCACACGGTTCAGTAAAACTCTTCTGCAGTGAATGCTAAATACCACTTAGAAATCCTATTGTTAAGGGTTTTTTTTTTTGGCCCGAAGGCTTTATTAGATAGGAAAGTTAAGCATGAGATGGGGATGAGAGCGAAGGGAGGACATGCAGTAAAGTGTCGGGTTTCAAACTCACGGCACTGCGGAGACTGGCACTCAGCTCTGGATAGAATTTATTGTGAGAAGGTGATGGATTGTCCATTTGTGCTAATTAATTAGCCTGTCTGGATATTAGTGTAGCAGTCATTAGAGGAGATGCTGTGTGTTGTATTAGAGAAGGGGGTCCTCATGGCCCCTCCAGGCCATTGTCTGAGGGGACACTGATGCAGACACTACACTGCTGCAATCAGTCAGCTCACCACCCACCACTATGTGCCACCCCACATGTGAGAGTCGGGTGTGCGCCGCTGCAGCTTAAACCAAGACCCAGTGCCTTTGATCTTTTTTTCTTTCAAAGGGCTCAAACGCTCTTGCTATTGTACGCTTGAGAGGCGCTTCAGCCTTGACTACACAAGGAAAAAGTGTATTACTGTCCACTTGTTATGCCTCTGGAACAAGTCCCATTTAAATAAACTCTGTAGATTTACATTAGACAATATTGTTGATTAGTTTAATAGTGGTCATCTGTTGAATGCAGACAGGGGCAGGTCGTGTAAACCGCTGAATTAAAGGTGGGGTGGAGACCTCTATCAGGACCTCTTATTAATAGCAGCTTGTTCTTGGTGGAATCTGAGAAATCTCTAGGCTTTGGAAGCCGTCTGGGGAGAGGGTCAGCCCCTGTAAGCTGTCATTGCACATGAAAGGATTAATGTCATCTTATAAGAAGGGGGAAAAGCCGTCTTATAGTTATTTATTCAGTTTCATTCACATTCTGCTGGCTCTGTAAAAGAGAAAGGCTAATGTCGGGTCTAATTTGTAGCCCTTTAAATTCCAGACAGAGATTCTTTACATATCTCTGGAGCTCATGGCTCCTCTCGGCGCAGACCCTCTCCTCCTTTCCTTGTGGGATTCCTCTTAAATCCGACCAATTTACTATCTGAGGCAAAGTCAAGATTTACATGAGTTTGTACTTGAATGGCTCCAACTCGAGCTTCATGCACTAAACACTCCCACTGTAATTACCATTCGCGGGTCCTGCACGCCGATACCTCCCTCTCTCTCATCTACACCTTGGCCAATTGAAGAGAAGAGGAAAGGAAAATACTTATTCCCCAATGTTGATTCTTAGTGCTCCTTGTTCAGGATCTGTAATTGGATCTGTGTTTTCGACTCCTTGCTAATAAGCAGCTTACTTTGGCTCCCTCAAGACTTGACCCACCACATTTTTGTTTTATGAATTTTACAAGGGGATTTTAATAGATGCTTTAGGCTATGCAAAACATAGGCTGAAGGGGAGGCATAATGTGAGAGCCTTGACACAGAGTATGCCTGAGTGGCTGCTTATCATTGCGAGCAGGTCTCATAACTTTCATTAAGATTGATGTAGGACAAAAGGGAGCGCCAAAGCAGAGGGACGTGAGAGAATATTAACCTGTGCTCTTGTAACTAACTATAATTGTTTTGCATTGGGGCTCTCCTCAGGCAGCGGCCTCATTATCTCGGCCCGTACATGACGGCGCAGCTGATTTCAGTGGCCGCGCTTGTTAGAGGAGATTGGAGGTCAGGGCAAACTGTAATCTGCCTTTGGTTATTTTCATGGTGAATCCAACTGCAAAGGCCAGAGCAGTGTGTTGGTGCTTCTGACAGAAGGCATAACACCTCATTTCCTTTCTTTTTATATGCATGTAATTGTTTCTCAAGTTCACTGCTCAGGGCTGATACCATTTAGAGCATTTTGATGATCTTTGAAAATCAACCGGGCCTTTCCTCTTAGTTTTAGTATTTATTTGATTGATTATTATATTGTTCATTATACCTCTAGACTTTTCAGACATTCAGATTTTCTTCAGGTGCTTTTGAAAAAAAAATCATTTAATTTAATTGTATACAGTCATTAAGGTTGTCACAAATGTCTGTCTATCTCTGTAAAGGTAAGTGTTCATATCAAAAATATACTTGAAAACCTAATGAAAACCTTCACTTGCTATTGTAAGCGTGAAGATCTTTCAAAGCACATAGTATGTTGTATGAGATTTTCCTCCTGGTATTCTACCCTCTCCCTAATGTAGAGTGTGCTGTTAGTCCGAAGCTCATTTAGAAATGGCAGAATGACAGTGTCACCCTTCCAGGGTCAGCCAAATGAGAGGAATGAAAAATGTAAAGACAAGCGGTGACCCGTAGCCTGCCCAGAGTTTCTTCAATCATTAAAATACTTTCAGAAACCATGGACGATTCCATTATTCATTATAGGTTATGGTGTTTAAGTGATTTTATCATGGGTGTCTACATCTTTTCCTTAAACCCATTCATTTGTCTTAAAAAGAAGAGGAATTAAGAACATGGCCGCTCTCTCCAGACATGCAGACAGGAGCAGTCAAAGAGGTGAATTCTGTGTGAAGATGAAGCTTCTCTCAAAGACACTAACTAAGACACTCTGTTGGCTATAAGAACACTAATGACCAACACAATCACCTATCCTGACATGAATACCAAAGATAACAAGGAGAGGTGGGAATAGGTGGAGGCTCTCCTCTATTCTCCATCCTTTATGGGAATGTAGCCAAGCGCTTTACTTCATCACAAAGCTAACGTTGCATACAACTTTTAAACCCCACCCAGCTCATAACCACCGCCCCTACACCATTCCCTCTCTCTCCTGGTTAGTAATTCTCCCATCTGGAGGATGTTTGAGAGAAACAAAGAAACAATAAGAGGAAGTTGGGCGAGGGGTTGTCAGGCTGTCAGTAATCTGACAGCTATGGTAACTACCCTCTAATCCAGACGGCTGCAGCCACGCTCCGGCCTGACACCCGCGCCTCTGACTGACAGCTGAAGACCGGCCACATTCCACAGGCAGAAGTGACATCCAGTCTATTAAGGCAGACAAGCACAAAGCACAGATTTGCCCTGGCTGCCTGCTACTGAAGCCGGCTATGGGGGTGATTGGAGAGGTCCTCGAGTAGGTGTCAGACTCAAGCTCAGATGATAACAATATTGTAATGTTGCTGCTGGACAATGAAGCGCCATGATTGCCCGTGCTGACAGCGGAAGTTTACGTCTGGATATCCCCTTCCCTGCGCATTCACAGGCAGCTCACAACACACGCAGTCTCCAGGTCCCAACTGCCAGTCAAAAGCACAGCCGCATACGGGTGCTCTTATTCTGGCACAAGAGCGCACCAAACAGTGATCTAATGGACTGAGCCGTGGCTTAGTTCTCTGACAGGGAGAGTGCTATAATTGTTGTTTAACTTAATACTCTTTAGATAACTCTGGGAGAATAAAGATACTTCTCAGTGTTCATTTGTTACAACAGAATAACCCAAGATCTTCTACTTTGTTAGTGCATCAGCAAAACATTCCTGCAGAAAGCTATACATGGTTGCTCTTGGAGCCTTCTGCCAGGGCACAAGTATGTAATTGGTTTCACTTAAGGTTAATTATTTGCACTGTCAGGACGCTTTGTTGTAAGCCATTCATTAGAATACCCATCCAATGCACAAAGCAAATGAGATGAGCTGGCTGTGCTCTAAAAGTCCCCAAACCAAACCCAACCTTAATGATACTCTCTGCAGTCTATATAATGAAACAAGTTTACATAAATTAGACCACAGAACTGAGGTGGCACGAGACAGCGCGGATCTCTTTTTTACCACCCCTATTTTAGCTAATTAAAATTACTAAAAGACTCAAAATATATCTGTACTTATGGTCCAGCTTTGTACTAAGTACACTAGATATTTCTACTCGCTTTCCTGAAGTCTTGTAACTTTATTTAGAATATATATATATATATACATTTTGTAATTTATAAGGCTAGCTAAGACCGCTAATGCGAAGATTGCTAATGCAATTGAGGACATTCAAACAATAGTACACATGATACATACATAGTTTGACAACAAAAATATTCTGAAGGAGACATGCTGTCCATACATTGTAGCACAAGATTCACTTGAAAGAGAGATATAGGCCCCAGGTGAGTTCACCAAAGGTGGCATTTCCCTCTGCTCTCCAGCCAAAACCTGGTCGTCTTCCATCTTACTTAGCTCGTCCTGATGGAGGCTCAGGGTGCACGCCTGGCTAAGTGACAGGGAGTTAAGTATACGTTCACACCGTACAGGGATGCTAGTTACGTTGACAGAGAGGTTCTGCAACCAGTCGGTCAAGCTGAAGCCCATTCACGCTCCAATCAGGCCAATGATAGAATGAGGCTGTCTCAAGGTCTCATTTGGAAAGGTACATTAAAGTGCATTTTCAGTCACTGAAAAAAAATACTAAATTAGATAAACCATCAAAAACATTGAGAATAACACACAATATGGATTGTATGGACATTTTATAAAAGACAACAAACAGTTGTGGCTTATAATTTTTTTTGTCTTAGCTCACTTTGTATGCAGTCCAGCCAGGCTGTAATGAGACAGATAATAGAGAGTATTTTTATTCAATGGCTTGTTAATTGGTTGCCACAGCGTCCCTGGAAAGGTTAAATTTTTGGTTGCATGTCAGCAATTACTACACCAGCTGGCTTTGTTCATCTGGGAAAAAATATGGCAAAAAGTCACTGTTTTGGTGACAAATGACAGGTTAGACGTGAACATATTACAGAGGCTCACAGACTGGGCTATGCAAAATCCCAGAATCAATGTGTGCATAATCAAATTCCTATTGACAGCACTCATATCCTTCTCCCTGTGGCAGAAAAGGAGATTTGAAGTGGACAAGGATGAATGCATTAACATCCCATCAGTCACTCTTGCAGATAACAAAGCTCCTTGGCTCAGTGTTAACGCTGCAGATTAGGTCAACTTTTTACACCTCCTGAGTTTCTCTCTGTAAATGACGACTTTTGATGTGAAACAAGCAGCATGTCAAAGCAAGCTGAAAGACGTAGGCATTTTCTGCCATGTCACAATGACAGGGTGCTGAATATTTGGGCCATTAGGGGCTTATTAGTGGATAAATGACCAGATGGTTCAGTGATGCATAGAGATGGACAGAACTGGATGCTACTAATCAGCAGTGTCTGTAGAGCGGTGTCAAATCACATGACATGGTTACCCATGGCAACGGAATAAAAGTTAACATTAGCAAGTCAATTTTAACACCGGCTGCTGTAAACAGGGTTTGGAAAAGTACTGCATCACTCACATCGAAAATATGTGTGCAAATTTGATTTAGGAATACTATGGATTGTATTACTTATTATTAAGTATATATATGTTTTCTTTCATCTCCTTTACCATTTGTTTTATTATTTTTTAATTGACATTTAGTTTAACATTGACTTCTAAGTAAATCTTAACCTGAATAATTGAACAGTGTACTGTTTTGTGTAAAGACCGTTCTCCCACAAACAGTCCCAGTCTCAGCGTCTCAGTCTTGTTTATGGAAACGGCACTTTCATTTGTATTTGTCGATATCTGTCGGGTTTGTACTTTGAGGTGCTTTGATTAGTTTGAGTCAGAGATGCCCCGCCATCTTCTTTACAGGAGGTAACCAACACATTTGAAATGGTCCATGTTTGTGCTTCAGTATAATTGGTGATGGGTTGTTTTGTGACAGATGTGGAAAATAAAAAGTTGGCTTGGTTGCATTACACAAAAGACAATGCAAGATGCTCCATGTTGGAGATGCATATGAATGTGTGTGTGCCTAATTGTATGGTTTTGTTCAGACCCACAGCTGACACAGACAGACAGCCTGTTTAATGGATGAGAAGAGCTGTTTGAAGGCGCTCTGTCACTTCTGATTGCTTTACCTCTCTTCTACAGTATAATTGATCACTTGTCCACTAATACTTCCCTATTTTGCCACGTCTTGTCGTCAACAATTTTTATTCTGTATTGATCTAACTACACAAAGCTGTAATAATACAATTATACAGCATGATTTTTTTCCCACTCTCTCACCATTTTAATTGCAAAATCACAAGAAATATATTTATTGGTTTAAAAACACATTTGTATTTCGTATGAAAATGATTAAACAGCAGTCAGCCTTTGTGCATATTAAGCATAAAGACGTATTGATGAATTGTTTAAGTGAAGTTTCTTGATGAACGAATTCATTTGAATAATTTATGCGCACATTGCGTGTCCCACTCCATTATACCTTTGAACAACAGCGTGTGTGGAAAACATAAATATTGTTAAGCTTTATAGGGCTGAAACAGTGGGACTCCATGTTATTATCCTACCCACCATTACAGCGGATGGGAGTAGGTTGTTATTATTTGTCATCATATGCTAATTACACATCATTAATGTTAGACCTTAATGGCCCCAGGAGTGGGTAATAGGCTGAGGCTGTGCTGGCTGCTGCAGCGAGCCTGCGTCTGAGGAGAGCTACATGCTAATGAAGCTCACAGCTTTTATCTGAGCAGATTAAAAGGGAAAAGATCACAACCCTCAAAATAAGCGTTTTGACATCTGTAATTGGAAGAGACAACAAGCTTTTGTTCTATTATCGGGAGCACAAGGTATCAGCCTGCTTTTAGAGTCTCCACAGAGCTCTGCTCCCTCAGAGCCTTCAGTCAGTAACAGCCAAATGAACCCTCGCCACTGCTTTCATGCTTTCAGGTGCACCAGAACTGAAGATGGAGTGCTGCTGCTTCCAAAGCTTTGGCCAGCCTGTGATCTGCACACATGCATCTAACTTGTGTTTTAAATGACTGGATTGTGTTTTGAACGGAGGACAAAGCAGCCACAGATTCTTCTACCCATATATTTCTATACTCACAAACCGGTTTAGTTTGGTTCTTGGCCTCTTAAGGAGGATGTTGTTGCTAAATGACACCAAAGCACAGGTCAGTGTGGTGATATGTAGTAGTGTGTGCAGCTGGCCCCTGCAGCAGGCCTGGCTCTGAGTTGGGGCAGCAGAGCGACAGCTGGTCCTGCAAGGCTCCATGTTTGACCCTCAGCTCCATGTGTAGTCCAGGGCCCTCTCCTCTCCACAGCTGAAGACACCTGGTGAGGGGGCCACCTCACAGCCTGCAGTGGTTCTGGGACAGTGTTGAGATGCACGGAGCTGGATTTGAGGGTCTCTGACCCTATAGCCACCTGACTGGTCTCAGAGGCCCCTGAAGCAGGGGGCTTCCCCTCCGAGGTCTCAGCCCAGAAGTGCCGTCATCACACAGCCTCTCAGCTGGAGGCCATAGGTGCAATGACCTACATCCATCCATATAGAACAATATGTACAGCATCATCAGCTGTTTATTCACCGTGACCTCCACCAACTGCCCTGTTTCCACATTCAGCCCTGTGCTACCAGTGAGAAGGCGCAGCTTCCTGTAAAGTCACAGGCTTTAGATTCACTTCATGGACTGCTGTTGGCACAGCATCTGGAGCCAGTGTTGACAGACGAAAACTGTAGTTGTATATGTATGCGCTGATTGTTTTAGAATCTTCTTTGTTTGTGATGAATGTGAAATCTTTTATACATGAAAGCTGAAAATGTGGATCTGGGAAATTGTATGTATTTGTCTTTATTACGTATGCTTATCATAATCACAGTAACATTATGCAGTAGCAAAACAGCCGTGCTAATGCAATATGTCTCCTTGATAACACACATGGAGCCAGAGATATAGACTAGACTATTTTAAGGAACAAAGCAATACTAAATCCTGTTCTTTTGAATAAACTGGCACTTAGGTATCCCTCTCTGGTATCATGGTGTTAAAGAACAGGAATAATAGTGGAAATGATGGTACTAAAATGTCACTTTGTTTAATTATTGCTAGTTATCACAATTACCTTCTCTTTGACTTTCCGTGTATGTAATAAGAATGTTCCTGGTTGCCTTGGAGAAATGTGAAAGGTCAGATGTCAGTTTTAATATGACTCAAGCATCTCTAATGAAACGCTGTTGCGATATGTGTTGAATACGAATGCATTAATTTCTTAAATGTCTTTCATATTTGCTGGCGCCTCAGCCTTTTTAACGGGGATAATTTGACAGCAGCCCCCTGTTCAGCGCTGACAGCTTTGAGGAGTCGGGGCTCGGCACCTGCGTCCAGCCAAGCATTAAAGCTCAGATCCTGAACTCTCTCACAAATGAACTGTCAGATCATTACTGCGCGTGATGCAATATAATCTGTCTCAGAATTAGCATTTGGCCGAGTCCACACAGGGTTGTTCCTCCCACCTCTCTGCTGTACATGGAGCCTCTCAGAAGGCCTGGCTTTGAATATGCATCTCTTCACATTTTCATGAGAGACCCGCGGGGAGTGCAGCAGAGCAGCTTTCAGCATTAGCATGTCAGGAGGGAAGGGTCCTGTGCTCAGGTCCCACTGCAGATGCTCTGCCTCACTTGTTCATTACAATTGCATTTCATCAGCTTGATGATGTCCACATGTCAATTGAGCGTGAGGATTTTGCACACAAAGGAGCCTCTGGGAAAAGGACTTTGCTGGCTAATCAGCTGATTATCATACCTCAAATGGGTCTGCAGTGATGCTACAAGCAGCAGCCAAAGACTGAGGTGCAGGAGACGGGCGCTGGATGGCTAAGTGCAGATAGAGAGACAGTAAGCTAGCTGATTAAAGTGGCAGGCCCTCTTACTGATGCATATAAAGGAACGCAGAGTAAGCAAGCCTAGAGCAACTCAAGCAGGTCAGCACACAGGGAGCATTACAAAATATAAAACTCTGACACTTTCAAATCAGTCAGTGAAGGTTATAACATAAAAGCTTCTAAAACTATTCACAGGATGGACAGGCCTACACGGGTTTGGTTGCAAATAGTTTGTCTTTTTTATATAATTGTTTGATTCCATAAATCAAATGAGTTTATGTTTATTTTAATTGCATTACCGGTTCTAATATTGTTAGATGATCGCTCACATCATTGCTAATCTTTTGTTCTATCCCTTAATCCATCATATTCCTTTATCTCAGCAGGAGAGCCTTTTTGTTTTCAGCTTCTTTTGTTTGAATATAGCAAAACATAGTGGAAGTGAAGTCACAAGTGACCTGAAGCCCAATTATAAAGAGTGCAATCTGCATTGTTCTTGGAGCGAAAAAAGAATCAATGTGCTGAAGGCATATCCCCATCAGAAGACCTAATGATGTCTTTCTGGACCACAGCCTTGCACACTGCATAGTAATCTTCTGCTAATTAGGTTTATAATGCCTAGGCAGGCCTCCGCATCAGCACTATTCCAGGGAGGACAGTGAAGTTATTTATTTATCTCGCCGAGGCTCATTGTTATGGCAGTTATAATTAAAGCAAAATTATTTGGATAGGAAAGGGCTTTATTGGAATTAGTGTTGCACATTTCAAGTGTGTAGACTTCACTGTAGTCTTCTATCATTAGCGCTCATTACCTCCTGCGTTTGTTTGTTGAAGACACAAGAAACTCGGTTGTCTGTTTTTTATATATTATAGTAGAAATAAACTGATGTATAGAAGCTCATGTTAAAGGATCAATAGCACTTGCCGTATCCTCCATGTAAAGCTTGGGGGCCCAATCACTCCTGTGGTCATATTAGCAACCTTGGCTAAGTCAGATTCATTGCTTCCCTCATTAGACTCATGCAGGATTAGTCAGAGCTGATTTGTGGGTCTCTATATAGGCTAAGTATGGCTGTAAATAACATATATTTCCAAGATAAATTTGTCTATTAATTATTTTGTTTCCGAACCAATAATATTGCAAGATTGGCTCTTTTGTTAGGAAAGATCTATGTAACATTATTGAGCGTATGGGTCCTATTTCCACTTGATAAATTACTGTAGTGATTAATATATTGACAAAATACATTCAATTGATTTATAAGTGTTTTCGATCCTAAACATAAGCAGGGGACACAGTGGAAGTCACAAGAGAGGAATTAGAGGAGCTCTCTCTGTCCTCCAGATGAGAACACCTCCAGCCTCTCTGGGGATTCCTTCAGCTGGATATTAGAAAGATTCAAAACACCTACCTGTGCACTCTAAATATAAAATGCTGTTTAGCACCTTTAAGGGTTGAGCGTGTCCCATGAGAAGTGGGACTGTAATGTGCAGGTGCAACACCAAACTTCTCTCATGTAACATTTACACGGAGCCGTAAGTGTGCTTAACAACAACACAAAGACAGTGACATGTGACCCTGACCAAATGACAGGACTTCTTCTAATGATTACTTATATATATACTTATATATTCATCATATATTTATCACTTTGAGATTTGTTTTTCAAATGTAAATAATATAAATATAATGTAAGTAATATAAATAAAACCCTTTACTATATTATTATTATTATTATTATTATTATTATTCAGGCCAGTTAATGAAGAAAAGTTTAAATCAAAAAGTCAAAATTGACACAAAGTGGCATTGTGCTCTAAAAGGTCTTTCTGTCTTCAAAGCACAAAATTCCATAAATAATGCAAAGGAACATGATTTTCTGACAAACATTTACTTCACAAACAATTATGTATTTTAAGTAATTAAATGGTTGATAGAATGATTGCCCAATCAAACAATTAATGGACCAGTGAGCAGATCAAAGCCATGAGAGACGGATCCAAATCTCAAAATATGAGGCGAAGGCGCTCATAGGACAGACTATATGCCATTTGAAAAACATTTTTTGGGATGTAATAAAATGGCCAAATATATGTAATTTGGGTTTGTAGGACTTGTTGGCCGGTTCAGGGCCTGCTTCATACATCATGGACAGCGCCAATTGCCAGCTGTAGTTTTAAAGCAGCAGATCAATTATAAAGTTATAATGCGGTGACAAATTTAGACTGAAGATCATGAGGCGATGTATTAGTTAGTATGTATTAGTTTGCACAGTGAGAAGTGGGAGTCTTAATAAAGGCATTAATGATGCGTGAATAGAGCAATAGCACAGCGTTATTTTTCATAGGATTGAGAGTGTTGTTAGCTCGTCAAGTCCTTACGGTTTTGCCCTTGTCCAACAGGAAGAACTCCACCAAACATTTAAGCATCATCTTTAATATAATTATGGGAAGTAGTTTTTATGAAATTGTGTGAACTTTTCATATGGACTTTAAGAAATATCTGGTTAAATTGTTTAGGCCTTGTATTCTTGATTAATGATAAGAAAGTATTAGGATTATTGTTCGTGATTATTGAGATCCTGACTAAACAACAGTGAAATCTTCATTCCCATTCCTCAATATTGTGACCACCTTTATGAATGAGAAAATAGAGTCCATGTGACTAAAACAGTTAAATAATCCCGATTAGAGATTAGTCTAATAATCTTGACATCCCCAACAATGAGCTGATAATACACAACCACAATCATATATAGGAGAAGTCAAATTGAGCTACTCTGGAAGATTGTGTGGTTTTTGTGAAGGAGGATTATTTGTTCTTTCAAGAAATAAGTTTATTCTTGAAATAAGTTTCCTAGCAGGTTACTTTCTATAGCCATGTCTGTTATGGCACTCAAGGAGTTCAATACTTTTCTTTAATAGCTTGAAACTTGCTGTTGCTCTTTCTCAAGGAGGTTAGTAGTAGCTGTCCACCTTTTTTCTGGCAGACGCTTAACTGACAAGCTTCGGGCATTTGGCAAGATGTTATCCAGCATGGAGCTCATCTACTGCTCTGACAGGCCCCAGCACCTGCCAGAGCAGCCCCTTACCTCCACTCTCTGTGAGCGAACAATGCTCCCCACTGAGGGAACTCTTTCAATCTCCCTCGTGTAGGAATTTCCCCGCATGTTCTAGTGTTTTCCTCTGCTTTGATTAGACAGAAGAAACCGAGAAGATACTTTCATGGATAATGAGACACTGGACAGAGGTTTTATTTGTTTCTGGAGCTAAGGTCTCCATTGGTCTGTTGGCAGGTGTATTGAGTCTATATGGGCCTGCAAAAACACAGCCCTTTTGTTGTGGCTCATCATTAAATCCAGTAAGTTACACAGTGGACACAAAGACTTTCCATCACTTCTGATCCCAGCCTTCCTTTGACTGATGCAATTTGAAGAGGTAGATGAGAAGAGTCTAATTTGCTCTCCTTTCTCCTTCACAGCCGGCAAACTTATGGTCTTACGTCTAATGCTGTCGTGACCATGACAGATAAGCCGTCCTAAGTCAAACAAAGCCAACTTCAATGCATCCGAGATCAGTGCACCTCTTCCTCTGGGACCCCGGGCGGCACTGTGGACGACCCTGGCCTTGGTGACATGCAGGGCAGCGTAGAAGAAGCCCAGTTTGTGCCATAATTAGAACAATAATGGCACCTGAACACACTGTAGGTTAATGGAATGCCGGCTCAGCTATAGGACAGGGGCTTGTGGGTAAAGGAAACAGCGGGGTTCTGCCAGGAGCCCGATCATTGCAATTTGCTGAGTGAGTTATGTGCTATGAGCTCAAAGACGCCTGCACTTGGAGCGTGTTTTTCTCTTAAATGGGGTATAGTTTTCCATTTCCCAGCCATTAATATGCATAGAACGGCTAATGAGGCTGAACCAACTAAGATAATAGGATTCTGCGCTGTAGCTCCATCGACTGCATTAACGGTGTGTGGCTTTGAGTGTGGAATGTGTCTCCAGATGCCCGTGGACAGGAGCGCATAACAGGAGGAAGCAGTGGTCAGGGCATTTCAATACACAGGGCGTTTGATCTTGGCAGCAATAACTCCCCCCAAAGACTGGCTTTACATGTGGAGTGTCAATGAACATGCTTTTCACCTTAGTACGCCCCGCCCACTTTTACTTTGGACTGTTAGTGACCCGCACTTCTGTTGTAATTTATGAATTAAATTAAAGAAAAGTCTTGCTGCTAAACTATTGTGTTAAGTACCAATAGGTTGATTTATAAAAGTACATATTCAGTCCACTATAAGAAGTGATGGAAAGAAACAAAGCACACAAAGTACTGTACTTAAGTTGAGTTTTTAGGTCTGTACTATCTGTACTTTACTATCAGTCATTTTTTACAGTGGATACTTTTTACTTTTACTTCACTACATTTGAGCGGTATCTGTACTTTCTCCACTACATTTTTGAACTGGACTCAAAAGTATTAAGTACTTTCACAGGGTTTGAGGAGTTATTTTTAGTATGTTTGTGGTGCTATAGGTTTTGAAAAAAGTTTTACTTAAAATTAATTGCAAAGATTATACATTTTATTTTTACTCTTAAACAGGTGCTTAAAAACTTTTACTTACGTAGATTTTTGTATGTGCTACTTTTGCTCCTGTATCTTCACTTTTAACTTAGTAAGTATTAAATCAAATACATTTTTCACCACTAACAATAAACAATACATTTGGTCAATGAAAACCTAGGGTTTACTTAAAACACTGACAAATGATTATATTCAATCTCAGTTTAATTTAAACTGACAAACTAAAATCACTAAAAAACTTTTTATTCTGTGAATTTCCCTCCCATTTCAGGGTGAATGATGTATTGCCAGTGTCTGTGGAAACATTATTTACATAAACGTAAAACCTCCAGATTAAAGCTAATACTGTCCATCTGTTTTGAATATGCATATGTGCAGTCAGGGAGGAAACAGACCGCAATTTGTTATGGATCATATGCTGTAAATATACAGAATCTACATCTTTTAGCAATAGCTAATCTTTAAGATTGTAAGTTAAATGTGCAGAAAGAGTGGCAGGGAGACTGTGGATCTTATTAAAACAACTCTAAATATAAAGTATGATGTCCTTTTAGAGCAGAAACCTCTGATTCCTGGCCTCCTCCTGTCAGCACTTTTTCTGTGTATTAGCATTGTCTCTTCTCAGTAAATAATGTGTCCTCATTCAGTCAGAGTGAAGAGAAAGAGCATTTGACTACAATGGGCTATTATTGGCGATAATAGGGATGAAGCAGACTCTCAGGAGAGACTGGGAGACTTGTGAACTGGAAATGTCTGCTGTTCATCACACCATTTTACAGCCAACATTTTCCTGGCTGGAGCAGCTTCAGTGCTAAGGATAACGTACTCTGATGCCTCATTACATTTACGCTGTGAGTGTGTGGCTGAGCGGAAGCTGAAACTAAACCAGCTTCAAGTATAGGTAGGATAGTTGCATATACAGCCCGCTTTTCATTAATTCACGATTTCAACAGGAAACACAGAAGGTTTAGTCACTGACCGCAGTCAGTGGACCTTTCTGCATCATTTTCTCCCTCATTGTTCGCTCTTCTCTGGTTTACCACCCACAAAGTCAGCCACACTCAATTCCTCAACCACACTTTTCTGTAGTTTTTCTATGTGGACTCCCCTTAGCCTTTGACTTTTTTCGGCTGGCTTTGAGCGTTTTTCGTTGCGTTCGTTGTGTTGTTGTGACGTGAGCTAGCTCCGAGCGAGCCCACCAGCCCCCCCCCCCCCTCCCCGCGCCCTCCGGCCGCGCTAAAGTACGGCGTGTCGTCGGTACACGTTTATATACACGTTTATATGAAAGAGGAACTTCACGAACGATCGGGACACGCACTGGAATCGCTTTAAATTAACTTGTTTTGACTTTATTCGGCTGGATTGAGTGTTTTCGTCGTGTCGTGGCGATGTGTCTTGGCTCTGAGTCCCCCGGCTCCGGCCCCGCCCCCCGGCTCCGGCCCCGCCCCCCGGCTCCGGCCCCGCCCCCCGGCTCCGGCCCCGCCCCCCGGCCGGCGCCGTACCGCGTTTCCACAAAGGAGGAACTCATGAAACTGCGGAGAACAGTCGTCTTACCCGGAGATCGTCACGTTATCCCGGCGCAATACTGACCTAACCTAATACTGATGTGCAATTCTGTCATATGTGCAATTGCTGTTGGAATTCATGTGCAATCTATGTGCTGTCGTGACACATATCCATGTGCAATTACGGTCGTGATCACATGCAATGGTATTTATTTATTTATTTGTCCATGGGAGTTTTTGTTTATAGGAGATCTTCTACTGAAAGTGTTTTTCAGACTTCCTATAAGTGATCTGTTCTTCTGTATCTACCTCTGTATCTACCTGCGTTGCACCAATGAAATTTCCCCATGTGGGACAATAAAGGAATATCTTATCTTATCTTATCTTATCTTAAATGTAGCAGTGCCTCTAACATTGTGTCTCTCCCCTCTCTCCCTCCCCCATGCTAAGCCTCTCTCTGCCCCCCTCAAGATGGACCCCTCTCTGGTGCGGGGCCCGGCTGTCAGGCCCTCTCCTGTGAGTGCTGCTGCTGTGATTTCCTCTGGGCCATCAGGTGGGCTGCTGCTAACTAGCCAAGCCTGAGACAGGGTGACCTCAAGCCTCAACATGATGGGTCTGAATCAACAATGTGTTCGCCTAAACAGGGAGGGAGAGACCAAACAACTTAGAGCGCTGCCTGCCAGTGAGTAAGCCGGCCTGCATATATCTCCAAACTTATCTACATTTTAGTGTGCGACCAAGCAGCTCTTTTTCTTGCAGCAAACTCAAGTGTGTGCTGGGTCCCAGTTATGGCTTTTTAATCGACACTAAACTGTTTTGCTCTGCGGTGCTTTCTGCAGTAGTTGTCACAGTGGCGCCTCACAGTAGGTGCATTGTAAATCAACTGGGTGCTGTGTGAACTGTCATTATCGTGATCATTAACACTCGTGATATCATCAGTGCATGGCAGATACTTCATTATCCAGCCCCTTCTTCTGTTTCAGAGGCCCTGGTGTATTTTTCTTTTTCACAACAATTTCTGATGTCTGCAGAATCCTATAAGCCTGTCTGATTAGAACAGGCTCAGTGTAATGAGTTTCTCCTGTGCCATCGTTTCAGATGGATCTCATTAAGGGTAATCATTCTGTGGAATGCGTGGACTTCATACACAAGCTAAGTTTATCCAAATTGATTTTTACTCATTATTGAGTATTTAACAGGTGAGATTCAGTTGGTCAGATGAAAAATGTCATTTGCTAATTAGAGTGATCAAATAAATGTGTCTGTCAAACTCCAGCGTAGTGTGACTGCTTAGTGTTTGCGAGCGTTTAAAGTGATCATCAAATTTAATGATGGCATTACTGAAGAGCTGAAGCTTGCTGCAATCGCTTTCCACTCTCCAGGGTCTTCCTCTGCTCCTCAGAATCTTTCAAACTTTTTCCGTCTATTCCCTGGAGCTAGCCCCATCATATCTGAAATGCGCTTACAGCAGTGGCCGTCTTTTGCTTGAGAGCTCTTTGCCTTATGCTTCCATCAGAAAGACTGAGTCTCACAGATGCACTGCTTAACAATGCCATCCCCTGCTCCCATCAGAGGGGGAAGGTTGGCCCGCAGAATCAGGGGGGCAGGTCCCCTGTGATTGGCCAGAGCTGAACATCGATGCCAGCTTCCATCTGTCATGATAGCCTATCTCTGAACCTTCAATCTGTCAAAAGCTTGCTGCCTAGCTGAAGGCTCCAGGAGATTTGGCGTGCTAAACAGATTTGACAACAGGCATTATCACTGTGAGGGGCCCTCCGAAAAACACCATCAATGTGTTAATTGTGGCTGGAGATGTAAACTGTCACTTCTCATCTCATTTAACACTTGCTTTGCCAGTTTATGCCCACTTAGTTTCCCACAGTTTGGTGAACATACGGACATGTTTATAATGATACAGTTCTCCTCCAATACTTTGACTTCCACTTTCCCACTCCAAAGGCTTATTGGTGGTGGATTTGGCTTTTTGTTGGCCTAACATTTTGAACGTGAAAAATAATACAAATATTAAAAGGAAAAGGAAAAAAAGTTTATCAATATGATTTTCTTTATCACACTTAAAGCATTTTGTCCACTTAAAGTCGGGTTTCTTCTACAATTTGTAAAGACTTGGTTATTTCTGATCTTATTCTTTTCCCTTTGAGCCTTGGCCCCAAATGTCAAGTGCTGTCCTATTACCACTAATTGATTATCCTCTATCAAAGCACCTTATTATTTGTGAGTTGTAGCAATCAGCCCTATTATTTGTGGGCTTTCCCTTGACAGGCCGTTAATGGTGATGGTTGGTTTAACCCCAGGCCTTGCTAATAGGATTTAGCAGCAGGTGACTGGTAACACAGACACACACCCGCTAACCCCTTCACCCCCTGGACCAGCAGACCCTCCCACTGCTGCACCATACACACACACACCACTAATTCAGCGCTGTCACTGCCTATGCGCTCATTTCACTGCTCCAGAGGCATCGCACTGTCAGGACTGGCTTTCTCTCTGCTTCTTTGTTTTGATTTTGTGGAGTCAGGATGCATTGGTGCAGCATACGTATGCAAAAGCCAATGCAAATAGAGCTGAGGTAGACAATACGCCATCTTGAGGGTGACAGACAACGACCAGAGTCATAGACTGTGGCCCCTAAAGGTCCATGAGTGATGTAATCAGACACGCTGCATGCTCATTTGCTTTTGAGTTGCATTCATATAGTCATTTTTCCATAAAAGGCAACTTTAAACATAACTGAAATTAAGGATTTACTTAGATATAACATGCCTAGTCCTCCAGTAATCTGACATGACACACGTGTGGGGTCTGTGCGCACGTGTGGGGTCTGTGCGCACGTGTGGGGTCTGTGCGCACGTGTGGGGGTACATTACATATATGTTTTAGTGCAAGTTGCTGATTCATAAACATGATATTATGGGATTATCTCAATAACAATATTTAGACAGTATTTTCACTATGCACTAGAATTGTTCTAAAATGTGCCTGTAAATGTCTTGGTTGAGGTACAAGTATTCCCCAAACATGAATTGACCCTAAAGTTAACAAATAAATAAATACTGTATTTTACGGACTTTAAGTCGCACCAGCCAAAAAATGCATAATAGAGAAGAAAAAACATATATAAGTCGCATTTTTGGGGGAAATTTATTTGATAGAACTCAAGACCAAGAACAGACATTTAATCTTGAAATGCAATTTAAAACAATAATTGATTAAAGAACATGGTGAATAGGTGTACGTATGCTAACGCTAACACCTTCAGCTACATGACGCACAGACAGAACTGTGGTAAGTGTCTGGTATGTTAACGTAACATATTAACAGTTATTCAGATAACTATAGCATAAAGAACATGCTAACAAGTTTACCAAAGCATCAGTTTTACCCCAAATCACTAAATCCATTGAAATTTATCCATCCTCTGTCACTTCTAAACAACTCCCCAAACTCCAGAGGTAGAGGAAGTGCTGATTCTTCTTCTGCATTGTTTAGAGCCTACAGCGCCCTCTTGCGGTTGCCAGTGTGAAAACAACGAATAATATCACATATAAGTTTCTCTGGAGTATAAGTCGCACCCCGGCCTAAAATATGAAAAAATATGCAACTTATAGTCCGGAAAATACGGTAAAATCACTTTATCCTAATGCTAATATTGCACTAGACCTTTCTGTGCAATGTATCTCTTTTTGAGAAAATATATTGATTGCACACATCTCCAAAACAACAACACGTCTATGCTAGATATTCTATTTAGATTTATTAGTATTTGTTTGTCTCATGATTTGGCTATTCTTGAATTCACCACTAAATCATATTTTTCTCACGGGGCCTAAATTGGGTCTAATTAAAACAACAAACAGTTTCTGAGTCTTAATATTTATAGTGCCACTCTGTAATAGTAAGATACAGTGAAGAATAAAAATAATCCTAGTATGGATTTTAAAGGTGAAATCACAGCCCCAGCCAGCAGCATTATCCGCAGCCCCTCGTGGTAGTGGGCTCATAGGAAGCCTTGTCCCCTGTGTATAGGTCTAACAGGCCTGTCAGAAGCACTAGTTTATCCAGGTGAGCCCCGGGTGTCATTATTGTGGCCTTGTCCATCAATATCACAGCTGCTAACGTGAGGCAGGGCCATTCTCTGAGCTTTTATCACTTTATTTGGTGCCCATTCGTCCACTATGTCCAGACAGTAGCACTGGTCATCCATTTACAGTGCTCAGTGATGGAGAGGAGGAGCAGCTCGAGTCTGGGCTCCGGCGACGCGAGCTGTTAACAGAAGGGGATGGGGTTGTTATCCTGGTAATTAAAGACAGTAGCTTCATGGTGGCTGTGCGGACAGGATGTGGCAAATGACGGAGTCTTTGTGAGGAGCTGCTCCCCTCTCTGCTCTGTCTGCTCTCCAGGGAGCTCATCATCTTCTCTAAGAGTCAGGATGGGATTTTGTAAGCGCTTTTCTCTCACCTTCCTCCTGTCTTTCTTTTCTCTTCTTGGTGTCATCTCCTTCTTCAAGTCCAGCACCGTCTTGCAATTGTTGGATTTGACTAATCTTTCAGCTGTGCCGTGTCAGCGTTGTATGTTTGGCTCACATATTGATATTTACAAAGCGAGAATGATTTAAGTCAGCCTGTAAGTCGAACATGACTGATTTTGATCATTTACTCTGTGAGTTCCACAAAGTAATCCCCCCGACATCGGCAGAAGGCAACACGAGGAGACAAAGCGTAAATGGTAATTTATGTGCACATTTCATTCGTATCACATGTCACGAGCGACAGCCCGAGAGAGACCACTAGAAAAGTGCTTTGTTATTTGAGCATCACTACATATTTCTCTGCAAACCAAATGTTGTGTTTCTGGCCGTGTGGCGTCCTGCTCCGGGTCCTTAGCCGAGGTACTCAGGTGGGGCTGCATGCTAGCACTGGCCTTCACCGCCTCAGAGTCACAGCCGCAGACAGCAAGGAGAACACTCTGGGGTTTAAAAGTACCCAAAGCATCCTGGGTAATTAGCCATTACGGTGCTGTCACAGAGGGGTCTGCAGTCAATACAGAGATAATTTGGGCAATGGTGAATGACAGTGCTGTCCAGGCTTTTGGGATGATCAAGGACAGATCCAGCTGCAGCAGGCATCTGTCAGGCCCATGAATCACTGTGGAGCCAGGGCTGGTGAGTGGAGCAGAGAGGCACAAATAAACATGTTCCCCCTCTCTCCCCGCGCACACCGGGAAATGGCTATTAAAGGTCTGCCGTTACAGAGCAGCGAGTGGAAAAGGCTTGTTACCTTCAGTGGCAAATGAATGACATTGGGAATAAGGTGAGGAATAAAAGTCACGCCAAGGGGACATTTCTCACTGTTATTTCAGCCGCACAGCTAAGACTCAAGAATGCAGCTGGCATGCAAAACTACACTATGAAAAGCAAGATAGATATCATCACATAATGAGTGACTTGGCTAAAAAAAATAAATAAATACTCCCATTAAATGAAAATACATGTGTGAGGCCCAATCAGATCACTCATGCCCAAGGACGAGGAGTTTATTAAGATGAAGAAAAGACTCTATACAGGACATAATGCAGCCATAAATATCGTTTGTTACACATAGTAAAACTGACACTATTTTGTAGGCTACAATTTTTCACTCTCACTGAACGTGTCTTAAACATTAGCACATATTCACTATCCCAGACATTAGCCTCCGTACGCTTTGCAAATGCCTTACTTTTCTTACAGACATGGGTTTCTCCTGTAAAGCATTTTGAGAACTTTGCCTTCAAGAGATACAATATTGTTTTATCAATTACCATTGTTTATATGCTTTTTTAAGAGTCATAATTATGAATCCTTACTAATTACTAGAATTGTGAAAATAACACACAATTAAATTACTAGATTTTATAAATACATATTAATGTTAATTTCTGACCTCTAGTGGCTGAGGTTAATATCTTTTGGCATCAATATCTTGCAGTGGTATATTGTTTAATTACTTGGCTTTTACCCACAGATGAATTCAAATTGTGTTATGAAAGATGTTAATAGTTTTCTTCTTTGAATATTATGATGCAATATATCCGGTCTTACAATCAGAATAGTTAAGGAACAGTGAGTTAACAATACTCTCCTTAACAACTCTTTAAATGTAGGCTTTGTCCTTTGTGCATAGTGACTCTAAACCTGTGCAGAAGTTATTCTTCTAAATCTGTAATGCTGCATTATCCTTAATCATAATCAGGCTGACCTTCAAATGCACAGAATCTAAATCAGAAGCCCCCAAGGCAGAGGTAATAATAGTGTGATTTACTTTGACTGTCCCGAATAATTCAAAGTTAATCACAACTTTTGGATTTGGGACAAGCGGCTGATGCACTGTGCCGAGGAACTGCTTATGGACCATATTTACTGTGATGTTTAAGGGAGCTATAATGCAGGGGTGGTTTGCTTCCAGGCCTTTCATACTCTTTGATTCTTCATTAGTGAGTTAGATCATTTGGCGTATCCACAGTAGAGGCAGCTGGCTTGCATTTCTGTGTGAGATATAGTGTAGGTGCAGTATATTTAATCACATAGAATCTGCCTGGGGACTTGGGCTTCTTCTTATCATGCTTTAATCAATAACTCCTGCTCGATGTGAACACAAAGCTCCACTCTCTGCATTAGCCAGGTGTCCTTGTCATTTGGATATTACAGAGAGAGCTCAGCAATACACTGCAGCTCAGGTGTATTATTGTGTTGAAGTTGTACGTGGAGATGTCATAATATCAAAGTTTAATGTCAAGAGAATTGTGAGAAACGTCACAATTCTATGATTGTTCTCGATTACTGAGATTATGAACAAACAATAGTGAAACCTTTCATTTTCTTCATGAAATCAAACTTTCTAAATGGAAAAATTAAGCTAATGTGACAAGATAAAAAAAAAATACATTTTAGATGTATTTGAGGACTATAGGTTGAATAGATAAATTAGATTGATAAAATATATTCAAAATACTTAATTTTGCTTCTAAAATGGACACTATAATTTTACAATTATAATTATATTGTGACCTGAATACTCATGATTATCAATAAACTTAATATTCTCGACAACTCTAGTTTTATGTAATTATTAAGTACAATGTGTTTTAATGATATATTGGAGCAATTACAAATACAGTACCAAGTTGTGAACAAGCTTCATGAACCTTCAGGCAGTAATAGAACAGACCGCAATAGACCTCACTGAGCCCAGTACCAAATACTTACTTTCAGAGATGCTTACTACTACTACTACTACTACTACTACTACTACTACTACTACTACTACTACTACTACTACTACTACTACTACTACTACTACTACTACTACTACTACTACTACTACTATTATTATTACTATTACTACTACTACTACTACTACTACTACTACTACTATTATTATTACTATTACTACTACTACTACTACTACTACTACTACTACTACTACTACTATTATTATTACTATTACTACTACTACTACTATTATTATTACTATTACTACTACTGCTACTACTACTACTACTACTACTACTACTACTACTACTACTACTACTACTACTATTATTATTACTATTACTACTACTACTACTACTACTACTACTACTACTACTATTATTATTACTATTACTACTACTACTACTACTACTACTACTACTACTACTACTACTACTACTACTACTACTACTACTACTACTACTACTACTACTACTACTACTACTACTACTACTATTATTATTATTACTATTACTACTACTACTACTACTACTACTACTATTATTATTACTATTACTATTACTACTACTACTACTACTACTACTACTACTACTACTACTACTACTACTACTACTACTACTACTCTTCTTCTACTTCATCTGTAAATAGATAAGTAGCCCTACAGAGGTGGGCAATACACCATAGATAATAATGTTGTTTTGAAGATATGTGACATTTGAATATCTGCTCATAGTAAAAAAAAAAAAAAGATTTAAAAAAGAAAAAAAAAGCAGATTTGAAAAACAAAAGTTAGGCTATCTTTATCTTTTAAGAGAAAGACATATTTGTAACACTTTTGGGATTAATATAGTATTGTCTATTGTTATCGGGATATTGATTTGAATCCCTTTTTGTTAATATCAGCCAGCCCTACTTACCAGCTTACATTTGTATTAAGTGTAAGGCAGGGAAATACCCCAATAAACTGTGAAGCATCTCTGAGTGTCATATTATGGATTATTAGCATTAGTATTAAAAATCTAATTGTGATCTACTCTGCTTTTTGTTCGGACGCACTTTTCTCCACACACTCCTCCTATTGGTCAGCCACAGTCAGGCTCTGAGTGACAGGTGGATCTAACCAATCACAGTGAAGCGTGATGCTGTTGTGATTTCTTGTTATAGACATAAAGCCACTTAGTACATGCATCGTGATTCAAAACAAATCCATGATCTAAACTATTCTACAATAACAATCTATTCACACCAAATTCCACCTACAGAAGTGTATTTAGCCGTCTGAGTTCCACCAGATCTAAAGTCTATAACAGGACTCTGAAGGCTCTGAACAAGGACTAACAAGAGAGCAAGAGATCATGTAGATTCAGTTGCCCAAACT
The DNA here is from genome assembly GCF_026437365.1 of Eucyclogobius newberryi. Taxonomy (NCBI): domain Eukaryota; kingdom Metazoa; phylum Chordata; class Actinopteri; order Gobiiformes; family Gobiidae; genus Eucyclogobius; species Eucyclogobius newberryi. The sequence goes on along the minus strand of NW_027315768.1, from coordinate 15,778,398 downwards.
TTATTGAAACTTTCAAAGTTTGTAATGAATACATGCTGCAAATGGAGGGAAACGTGAAGTGCAACATTATTTCAGAAACGAGAGGGAAACTGGGATTAACCTCAGAATTGCATAACATATGAAAAATCAATGTGTTTTCTCAAATGAAAACCACTGAGATACATGTGAGTGGTATCACAGCCTGTTTTAGAGATATTTACTTTTGATTATACTGCATTTGTCTATGTAATATGAGATTATGACAGACACTTACCATTTTAGATGAAGACAAATCCTGTTTCTTAGTGTTTCGTTTTTAGTTTTACGAGACAAATATGCACAGAAATGTTGGTTAAATATGCAGTTTTTAATTTCATCCATGGATATATTACGTTCATAAATTATACTTTTTGCTAAGTACATTTTAAGGTGAGAAAATTGTGTTTGTAATTTTGTCATATTTGTCATCATTTGCTTATATGTTTTGCTGATACAATATGTACAGTGTTTAATGAGTTCTTCTTATGGCATGTAATTCTGTTAACAAACTGTAAAGCTCCTACGATCTCAAAAAGCACCTTCCTTCAGCATAATTACTTCCATTTGTCTAAGAATGAAATTAACTTCATGATAGGCAGTGAAAGTACCAATCCATCACGCACAATGAATTCTGAGATCTAACCGTGACAGTCAATTAAAAAAGAAAGATAATCCGCACCTTGCTTTTAGTGTAACGCTCCTGTTTAATTTCACATATGTGCGATAAATACAAGCCATAATTCTACATCAGTTTGCTGTTTATCTGCCGCTCTCATTTTTATCTGTGAGGTGTGATTCTGCGTCTCCATTCAGGCAGGACGGCTCGCTACTTGTGACTGTTGTATGACCACGTTTGAGTGTTCCCCGGGGAGCCATTCCTCTGGATACGTCCATAAAGGGAATTTGGAGAGAGCGGAGTGAACATGTTATGCCGGTCGTTTGTGGCGCGCGGATATTTCCCTCTAAACTGCGCTTTAAATGCTACGTTTCTCCCCATTACTCCGCGCAGAGAAACGTTTAGATGCCCTTTAATTAGTGTGTCCTTCGTCTGTATCGATAGGCCAGTGGTAATCACTCGGAGGACTAATGACTCCTAATTGAATTGCCTTAAAGTGGAACACAATGCATACTGTCATCACTAGCACAACAGATTTTTCGGGAGGTGGTCCAAATCGCAGGTAATTCGCTTCAGCGTTTCACTAATCGAAGATACATATTTTCACAGCGGCCGCGGTGGTGGAGGAAGGAAGGCCCGGCGATGTCAGATGATGCCCTCTCGAAGGAGCCTGGGGAGGGACGGGGGCGGCCGGCGGATCATCCAAATCTCAGTAGCTATTGATTTGATCTTTTCATATTGTCAAGGAGAAACCTAATCATAATAGAGCAACATAGCATGATATCTCCCTCAGACGCCTGTTAATGGCCATTGCTGGCTCATTATCCGCTGAGTTGCAGGCACACCTCCGCACCTATAAGGACGTCCTGTCATGTTATCAGAACAATCACGCGCTCCTCACAACACGGCCGACGCGCTCGCACAAGAAGTGGGCAGCGGAAACAAGAAGGATCCATGTAGCTCTCCGCCGGGTCACCGCCGCAATTATGCTAAATATATTCACGGATAGTTATAAAGATAGTTAAACTGACATTTCTTTAACACCCAGGTACCTTAACTTTGAAAAAGGTTTGTTGTAATGACACGAGGAGTTGTAATAAAAGGATGAAGGGAATGAGCTGTTTTATATAGCCAGTACATGGGGAGATTTTATATAGAACTTAATGATCCTATTTCCTGTAGAGTGTCATTGGCATCACTGAAACTTTCTGTCCTAATTATCCACATCAGCCTGTCTGTTTCACATCTCTACAGTCCCTCATTATCCCTGAAGCCACCTCGCAGTCTGCTCAGTGCTACATTAGTAAAATAGAGCCTTTGATTTGTCCTCAAGAGCATAGACTTTGAAAGGAGGAGATTGGAGCTGGTACAGCGCCGCGGAAAGAAGTAGAAGTGTGGAGTATTAGCTTGGACGTGGCCTCGGGTGTTTCATATATTGACCGTGTCGCCCTTCAGATTTTAGGGAAAAACTCCACTTGAAGGCCACAGAAGGGATTTGATGCATCACAGACATAATAGGGGATATTTTGGTTTGCTTTTGGTATGAGAAGCTCTCTTTCCCCCTCTGGATGTGGGGAGTGGGAACTTGCCTGAGGGCATTTGTAAAAACAAAATACTCGACCTGAGTGTGGAAACAATAAGTGCCCACACCCCCCACGGTTGTAATGATGCTGTGAAAACCAATTGGACAAAAGTATGTGAGCCAGTTCCTCTCTCTTCCCGTACATGCACTTCTCTGCAGTGGGATCAGAGATATGTCCGTGGGCTGCATTTGCATCAGGCTGTCTGCCTTTGGCGCACTGGGTGACATTATGTCGGTCTTATTAAAGCAGTGGCCGTACCTCGGCTCTATAATTCAGCACAAAAATGACAGCAATAAGAAGCTGATCATGTCGGGTCAGTCTGTTTGAAATCCGCTCCTGCCTCAGCCTCCCTTAATTAAAGCCACCCAGCGCTCCTTCATCTTTACATATTCTGCGCCAGGGACATTGATACTCATTATTTCTTAAGTCTAAACACCAAGACTGTGTCAAGAATGCATCCATCACGGGCAAGCGGCACATAGTCAGCAGAAATATTTCCACTCTGTCAGCAAATTTGGCAATTTGCAATTTTCTAGCAGTGCTCCTGACATGTTTTTATGGCAGAAGATGACTTTCAAATGCACAGATCATTAGGATGTGGCTTGTTACCCGTATGTGCTCGCCCTCCCTCTAATCACAGTAATTAACAGGGCCACATTAGAGAGCCACCTCCGGATACTCCTCTCCTCATTTACATGGTGCTTTACGGTGGATACAGCAGTGCAGTCCTGGCTTCTCTAGGCCTATGCTCCCATTCATTATGTGCTAAAGCTTGAGTTATCCTCTCCTTGGTGCGGGGATGAATGTTATTAAAGGCATTGCTGTCTGACACAACTCTAATGAAAAATAGGATGTTTCTGAAGGTTATGTTGCCAGCTAGCTCACAAATGCCTGCTTCATTTTTCCCTGCTGCCGCACAGGGCAGTGTAATTCCCACCTCTTGATAGATCTTTTCTCTTAAGTTTTTGTGGCTGTGGGCTGGAGACTCATCATAAACAGACCTTTATTATCTGTGTTTTTTCCTCTGCACAGGCTCGACAAAGGGCGACACTGGACTTTCTGGCACATGATACAATTGTGAAAAACTACATCCATGTGTTGAAGAGGGTCACTGCTACAGGCGTCTAATTTGGAGGCAAAGCCATTTTTATGCAAGGTATGAGACATCTGTGTTTGTTTGTTTCTCAGCAAACCTATGAATAAATAATCAAGTATGAATATGAAGATCCTTGTGATGGAAATTTTGTTATGTTTAATTCTGAATTTATTTGAAATAGACATTTATTTAATTATTATATTTTTGGGGAATATTTTAAAATACGGTTCCTTAGTACACTATTTACAAGGCATGAATAAGATAAGATTAGTTATTTGTTTATAAGCACTTTCTAGCATTTGTAGCACTTGTAATATAACTGTGAATAAACCATTAACCAAAGACCTGTGTTTATGTTAATTTATATGTGCATAATGTTTGCTGTAGCATTTAGAAGCGCTTATTAAACTGTTTTCAATAACCAAGTGCTAAATGCTGGTAAATGCTTTATATGTGCTTATAAACAAATCATTTGTGCTTATTAACGCATTATAAATGTGTATTTTAAAATGTTAACTTACTCTTTGATTCAAGTTAAATAAATCGTGTTATCATATCTGTTGTGTTTAGGTTCTAGAATTTGATGATGCCATAATTTCTGATGGAGCAACTTATTTGTTAGAGATTGAGATTCCACAAACTTCATATTAATCTTATGGCATAATGTAAACAGCTAATTCAAACATAGAATTCTGTCACAGTTAATAATTCATTTGTTGAATGTTGGAGAATTTCTTCTTTATTGTTATGGAGAATGTGAACGAATAATCGAGCGTCACAACCTCTGATAACAGGCCAAGATACACTACATTTGGTTTATTCATATTAATATTAATATAGTCTTATTATTCATTATATTTATTACGATTGTTTTTATTATTCATTCATGCATTTTCATATTTTTTTCCAGTTGAACCAAATTAAATAGTTTTTTTAGTTCCTTGTATGACAGAGAGGGACCGGTGTTAGGGTCAAGATTGCACTTTTCAGAGCTCACTTTGGGGTGGTAGGTCATGTTGGTAGTGACCCGCCCCACCCACACAGCCGCTGCTCTCCCCTCCCCCTGCACACACTCCTGCCCCCCTCCTGCCCTCCTCCTGCCCCCCTCCTGCCCCGCTCTGGCCCGCCTGTCCCTAACAGCCCCATCAGAGTTGCAGGGATCACACGAGACGCCGCTGACAGCTCCAATTTGCCCCGTGTCTAAAGAAATAATACATTCAAAATAAGTGAAAAAAATAAATAAAAAGACGTGTTCTCACCAAAAAAAACCGACGTGTCAGTTTAAGTAGGTTCAAGTCGGCTTCACTTGGTATAAAGTAACTGTGCTGAAGGTGATTTGAAGTTAAATTAAACCTAACAACATGCATCATCCTCTGGCACTATTGATTTCATATTAAAAATCAATATCAGGGATTTATTGTTCTATTATGTTCTAGAAGCAACACAAATGAGCTTGGCTGCTTTATTTAAAAAGAGAAGACATACCGCCATTGATTGGTATGTGGCTAGTTATGGACGTGTGGAATAAGATAAATCCAAAAACATGAAATATGTAAGAGAAGAGATTTGTAATTGTTATAATATTTTATTAAATTATATACAACTGCACATTATGAATGGATTAATAAATGTAAGAATCATCATTGAAAACCAATAATTGGAATAAAACGTTCAACAGAAAAGGTTCTGATCAACAAATACTAATGACAAACAAAACATACTATGAATTATGATTGTCTTTGGAAACTACATTTAAAAAGCGTGTTAGGACATAATTGGTTATTTGTATTAGCCATACTTTTGTACAACCTTGAATCTAGATAGAACACTATTATAATACTTTTTTTTTTTTTTTCTACATTCCAATAATTTGAATAAGGGTTTTATTTAAATAAATTAAATTGAGTCACATGATCAGACAAAGCAATCAAGCAAAAAAAAAAAAAAAAAATGGTACTATAAAATATTTGAATCTTACATGATATTTTGTAAGTTTATTTTTGTTGTTTATTTAACAGTTTTATTTTTTACATCGATTAAATTTTGCATGTAAAAATAATCGAGTAGAGAATTTCAAAAAATTCTGCATTGCATAAATTAAACTAAAATAGTATTTTTTTTGTATGTATTAGTGCAGTATTTGCTTTCAAAAAGTGAGTATTTCTTCCTTCATTGAAATGTAGCATATTGAGTGTGCTCTTGTGCAGGTCGCCTCTTCCACTGCCTGTTCCCTGTCTAATCAAGAGCAGAGCCGATAAACACAGATGTTTCAGGGTCAGCCAGCCGCACCTCGGACAATTGGTCACCACCTCTCGCTGGGTGTAAATCACAGCCAAACCGCGCGTGTGTGGGCGTTTCCTTTGCCAAAATTAAAAGAACATTAAGGCTAATCTGAGTACCATGTCGCATAATCGTTGAAAATTTAGAGGTCGCGGCTCATTTTAACGCCCCAAAACTCAATCTAAATAAACGTCTGTAGCGTGAAATTTAACACGGAGAATTTCATTTCGCGCCGCTTTTACCTGTGGAGCGTTTCAAAACATGCAACTGTTGTCACTGTTGTGGATGCGGAGGCGGAGGCGGTTTGTTAAGGGATGTTTTTTGAAGCAGCGACTCGGCGTGTCAGATTATGCCACACATCCATTTGACTTTCATAAGCTGTTTACGCTTCAGAAATTGTGGCAATGGCTTCTCTCTTGTGCAAAAGACTTTTACATATGTTGTGTGTCTCCTGAAAACGCTGTCCCAGTTATAGCTATCATTCTCTGGGAAAAAAAAGCAACAACGCAAGCTCGAGAAGGTTACATGAGGCTTGTCATTTTGTAGTTTTTGTTAGTGATTTGCATCTTGTCTGGGGATGAAATGCATGCAGATAAAAGCGGGGGGGGGGAATAAAAGTTGAGTTTGACGCCTTTTTCAATATTGTGTTTTCATTTGTATTCCGCTTTTCCAATTTGACATTTAAATTATGCGTTAAAACTTCGATGGTCAATTCTGTGATATTGTGTTTTTGTTTTTTCAGATACCCAAGTAAAAGAATTAGGCTTCTGGACATCCTTGTGTGATGAAAAGCGGCAACATATCCACCCAAGGTAAGATATAATTAGAGTATAAAATAAAATGAGGGCAAAAAATACATTTAAGTGGTTAAAGGCTATTGTTAAAAATACAGTACATTATCTAAAATCACAACCTCTTCCAAGTAATTCACAAAATGGCAACACAAAGTTGTTCAACGGTTGGGTATTATTCTTACTTCAACATTGTAGTTTTACTTAGTTTAGTAATTATAGGCTCATAAAATAAATGTATGTAATTAATGTTTATTTGTGTCTACATTTTTTTCTATTCTTCAACTTTTCACGTGGTGTCAGACTTTTGCACGGTGCTTTGTTTCTCGACAAGCAAATCCAAAACATGTCTGGTGCACGCGGTATTAAACAGTCATGTAAGCTTTTAAGGAACCATTTCAAAGGCTGCACGTATGTTTTAGATTTTGCACAAAGCCTGCTCTAATGTGCTTAATTTGTACAGCGTTGCTTACACATGTGCTCTTATTAGCGAGTCAGCTCTGGTCTCAGGATCAGTGGCACTATCCTTTAGGGATGGCCTCTCTTTGGGGGCAAGGGATGAAGCAAGCGCATGTGAAAAAAAAAACAGCATGACTCCTGTTCAAAGGCGCAGACGACTTCTGACTGGATTAACATTTATTGACCGTTGGAGCTTTTCTCTTCTTTCCCCCGCCGTCTTTTTTATTTTCTCTTCGCTTTTTCTTTTTTTTCTTTTTTAGCTCCAGGACAAAGATTCAAACTTAATTGCAGTGGCTGTTCCACCAACTGATCACCAATGTGCCAACAAAAGCCTCCCTAATAGGCGCTTCATTAAGGATTAGAAAGTCTCTATTACAAAACAAATTAAGCATGCTCTGATCTTAACCTATAGGTCGAACAGCATTACGGCGAAGTTTAAGCTGTTAGACGGCTGAAAAACTTATTACGGGTTAGCGCTGAGGTAGCAGTTTGGTATTGATTTTACGATAGCTAGGTATGATGATTTATGGAGTGCTTGTGTCAGTATAACAAGCTGAAGGACACACAATATCATCTCCAACATCATTAAAATTCAGAGGTCTCCAGAGCCAGCTCATCAAGTACTGTTCACCACCTTGGAATATCACACAGGCACAAAGGCATAGAGAGAGAAAGACCAGGTAACACATGCATCCACTCAACCTTTTAAACAGCCTTTACCTCCACGCACACCAAGTACACTGCATTACAGAGCGCAGTAGTTTGAGTTAAGTCGTGCCGTCTATAGTTTGTTATTTCCTCTTTTAAATGTTTGCATTGTGACTTGTGCCTAAGCTTGGTTAATGCTTATATCAATTGTACAGGCTGCAGTTCAAAAGGTCTAGCCTCAACACAATCAGCTCCAGTGGCTCTGAACAGCAGTTATGGAGAGCATCAGTCACGCTGCCAGGATGTGTGGTACACTAGAGCCCCCACTAGGCACAGAGTGGTAATGCGCCCTACAGCCTCAGCATCATGTCTGGAGGAGAACTGGGCTCGTTGTTCATGATAAACGAGACAGCGCGTTCGTTCGTGTTGTTTTATTTAATACGCTGGATGTTATTCTCAGCATTTGTCTGGTCGGGATAAGCTTTAAATGTAAATGAATTTTAGTGCAAGGCAAATGTAGATCAAATTCCGCTAAGTTGTGTATTTTAAGTAAATCTGCATGTTTGTTTTCATTTCATTTTTCAGTCCCTTTCTGAGTGTTTTTGTGTCTGTCCAAACCTACTTTCTGCTTTGATTTGAGCTAAAACAGTGTCTAACAAACTTTTTTTTATAAAGAGATTTATTTTTCTCCAAGTCGTATAAAAAACAATAACCAACCAAAATAACAACAAAAAACAGAAACTTAACAGTATCGTTAGTTTTATTTTATTTCTGCTGGAGTTTGGTCTCCACATATGCATATATCTACATATGTTGTCCTAATTGGTTAAATGTACTTTATTCACTTGTAGTTACTAGAGTTGTCATGATATTTTAATACTAAGGGATGGGCTTGATACTCGATATGAATATTTATACCACAATGATAAAAAAAAAAAAAAATTTACACTATAGTACACAAATTTCAACACAAATAGTACTATTTTTTTGTGTTACCAAGTGGTCCGATACTAGTTCTGAAAAAGCTCAAGATTATTCTAAAACTGTTCAGGAAAGATCACATGTTGTAATATTTTCTAAATGATCAACTACTGAGTATCTAGTTTTGTTACCAGTTTTAGTATCGATTCGTATCTGATTTTCACTACTTTTGCCAACCCTATTAGCCCCATGTGTGTATAAAAGCTATCTTTAAATTCTAACAATGTTTTTGTACTGTATAAGCAACATGGGTTCTATTGGATGTATTTTGTCTTTACATTTCTGCATATTTTTAAGTTATATTTCTGCATTTCTTCTAAGAGCCAAAATAAATAATCTAGAAATTATTTCCCTTTGATTTCAGAGCCTACCCCAACCCCAACAAAGAGACGTGATACTACCATGGGAGGTGCTGCTCTCCGAGGTCGGCCTGTGGGATGCAGGTGAAGCTCTAGATTCCTCCGGATCCTCCTCACCCCCCCTCCCCTCCTGGATGCCAGATTCTCTCCATCATCTCCTCCAACCGTGAGGTCTAAGCGACGGGGCAGGGCGTGTGGGCGGACGTGCTGGGTGCTGGCAGCGTGCTCCGTCTGCTTGTGAGTAATGTGAGTACAGACATGAACAAACCCCATCCCTCCCTACCCTCCTCCGCTGTCCTGTACCCCTCTTATCTCCCCTTAAAATCTACAGGCTCCTGCTGTGACTTGGCGCACCCCACTGGACAGCTGGAGACTTGGAAGAGAGGAGATGGTGCCAAGCTCGGGGCAGGGGAGCCGTAAAGGTGTAGGGCCCATACCTGCGAGCTGATCACCAGACCATCATGTGTAATTATCCCCACTTATAGCAGTCAGGTAACGCCAGCACATGCACAGCTTTCGCCTCGCCGTACTTGAGAAAACCTGGACTCCAAAGCCGTCTTGAGAAACAGTTTGTCTCATTATGTGGCTCTGATGAGGAAGTGGGCCCTGTTCTTATTATTCTGATTGATACACTATTACGGCTGCAGTAATAGCCATAATAGGCCTCTGCATTGCTGAGCCACAGCTAATTATATTCTCTAACAACAATTTGCTCAGTCAGTGAAAGCTTGTTATTAGCAAACCCAAATGAGGAATACAGTATAATGAGAATAGTATACACATATATTTACCTCCGGCTGGAAGCTTGTGTTCTTGCCACCATTAGGTTGTTAGGTGGTTTAGTCTTTTAGCAACACTAATAAGGAGCGGTTCTTTTTTGTGGTTGTATCAGGATGTGGCTGATAATGGTCCAAGAAAGAACATTTTAGTGTGGACCTATAAAAAAAACAAAAAACTGAATGTCCTATCTACTATTGTGTATGTCATAATGGAGCAATGATGCTACCAAATGAGTTAACAGAGTGGACAAAGTTTAACCTTGAATTACAAGATATCATTCTTGGTACTATACAGTATGAATGCAAATTAGACTTATTCATCCTTAGACTTATGCAAGATTTGTTCATTAAATAATTCAACATATATAGTTGGGATAGCAGAAGACATTTTGAAGGCTAAATGTAAACATAGATGTGAAAAAGAGGGTAAAAATTGTGATGATAGTGTTGACCTTCTCTATCAATTGCCTTACTTAATATTACGGTAGATGTTATTAAAGAGAGACTGTTAGTCATGGTCCCCTATAGCTCCTAAAGTAGAATAAATCTATCCTTTAAGAAAATGTACCGCTTTAAGGTTATAAATAATAAGAAAAGCCCCTCCCGTGTCCCATTTTCCCCGCCCTGATTGTGGAAGTATGCGCCTAATCTTGATTCATCAGTTACTGGAGCTTATTATGGAGCGGTGACAGTGCGCTCGGGTCGGTGATAGATGACACCGCTCAGGCCACATTGAAAACGTGAGGCTCAAGTGCCAATTATCTATGCAGACCTGGTTAATAAGGGATCTGGTGTTAACTATCTGATCCCAGCGTGAGCGTCATTTGTCATGAAGGCCCTGTTTACCTCTGAGACCTCCCCTGCCTAACATATGTAAAACCTGGATCTTTGTTCCTGTAATAACCTTTTATTAACAGCCTGACATCATGATTAAGTTTGGCCCAAACATGCTCAGAATGAGGTACACAATTACCCTGGGCGCTCGCACCAGCGCAGCAGATCACAGTCACTCGGAATAATGAATATTGAGCTGCTGTTTGATCCATTCCACATCGAAAGCCCAATTTGCTGGAGCACCTGGAGCTGTGCCACTGCATGCAGTTTTTTGAGGTGATGATGGATACTCATGGGAGCTTATTTCCATGCACACATCTTCTGATTTGTAAAGATGATAAGTGCTTTGACCTTAACTCATCATTACTGCTCATTAAAGCTTTTGTTTGCTCCACCTTGGCAGCAGCCGCTTTAAATCAGCTGCTTGAGAGGCATTAGCGCCCTCATTGCAAAGAGTTGTCTGTGTGTCTGCGGTTTAGTTTTCATTTAGTAACTTCTCCGAGGTCTCAAGGTCTCAGATTAATAAACACTTGCTGTGGTCAGAGGAGCAGCAGAGCAGAGGGAGGCGAGGTGCCCCCTGTCCTCTGTGAAAAGCATCTCTGCATCTCGCATCTTTATGTCTGGCTCGCAGCCTTGCTTACTCTTTTCCTGGGAAAGTAGCAAATAAAACTATTTGCAGGTCTGTTTAGCCAAGGGACTTTGTCTTCCATCAAGAAACACCTCAGAGCTCATAAGGGCAGGAGTTGTAAAATACTTCCAGACAGCACTTGGAACATTTGCTTTAACCTTAGTTGTCCAGCTCGAAAAGGAGAGAAATGATTTTGTGAAATAAATAATTAATGGTGTGTTTTTGTAGTATTGCTCGGATACAGAGTCAGTAGGAAGCCAGGTGGAGAGATCAGATCTTCACAGCATCCCCACTTCCTGTCCCCCACAGATCGCTAGACTGTCTAGGCAGCATCTGCTAAGGAAAATAAAGCCCCTCTCCCTTCTCATGTAGAGAAGATCATTTGCATAATATCTCCCTCTGTAAGGTGAAAACAGAATAATAATTGGTTTGCCCTTTTCTCTCTGTGTGTTGTAAAACAGTTAGGAATTAATTTGAGGATAACTGTGCAATTAATTCTAAATGCTAAAGATGGTGTGGGGGCTCTGTATCAAAAGAGGGGAAAGGATACACAGCCTGAGGTCATGAGACAAAGACTTGTAGTGCGGCTCAAACTTAACTCTACTACACTTTAAGAGGCTGGGCTTGACAAACAGGGCCGACCTGTGAGCTCATTTAGCCTGCACACTCACTAGTCCCAGCCCACTGTACACACGGCGCTCTGTTGTTTGGATTCTCTTGTCTTAATGATGAATAATAGTGCTGCAGGAGAAAAAGGTTGCATGAACACTTGGATTCATGAGTCTATTTTAACCTCGTTACAGAGCGCTGTAAATTTAACATGCATTCCCATTATGCCTAATGAGCGACACTGTAATCAGTGCTTAACTGGGTGTTCTGCTCTTGTTTTTGTGTGTTAGGAAGGATGAACTATGCTCCCTCAGACACATGCCACTAACCGCTCCTGTGTGTGGAGCCCTGCGGTCAAGCCTAACAAGCTTTAGTTTGGTTTCACTTTATATTAGCTTTATTCATTTGAAGAACAACAGAATTACTATTTTAATCAGGGTTTTATGGTGGTTTGTGTGGACGATGTGGACGTATGGATGACTTGAATGTATTTGTTTAAGAAAAAGAAAATGTGTCGAAATGAACAATTCTGTGAATACCATTAACTTCTCCGGGAGGGGTTCACAACATCACTATGGAACCAAAATCACAATTTGAATGTTCGCAATTAAAAAAACATAACAAAGGCTGCAAGTAACAAACTGTCCTCTGCAAATAACTGTCATGTTAAATACAGAAAACAATAACCCTTTAGTTAGACATTTACTAACATTATATTAGTAAAGCTCTACATACAATATTTAAGTTTGTTAGCCCACTATGAGTTAATTCAGTACAAAGTCCAATGTGGCTTGTCATGTGTGAAGCGTTGACGTCGGCACATGCATATCTGTTGCATCACCATGTAAGCCAGAGCTGTGCGGCTCCAGTGTTGTAAAAGTGGCCTGCTCATGTCTCCCCTCCTGTAGCCTGTCCTATTAGTAGTATAGTGGCTTCATTCGCCCGTACTTCCACTGTGGAACAAGGAACACGCCTCACCATGAGTTCCAATTACACCTAATGATGGCCAAAGGATGGAGCACATGCAGATTGTGCCGCAGTTCCTTTGTCACGCCAGGCACAAGGCACAATCATTTATCACACCAGTCATATCCTTCTCTCCTCCCCAAGCTTAGACAATGAGTCCCAGCACATCATCCATGCTGTTTTTTGTGCTTAACTGCCAGGAAAGGGGGAAATAAAAGGTCGGTTACTACACATTGCAAAGGCATGAGCTGTATCCTGCGTGGAAGCAAATCTGAACGTGACACAGGAAATGCTCTTCAGGCTCAGAATAGATGTTTCCTCCTAATCTGGAAAGCCAAAACTAGGATTTTGTAATCATGGATATTTGGTTAATCAGTAATCATGATTATAAAGGTCATAGTGTAATTGAAAGAACTGAAAAGTAATAATCGTGAGAAAAGTAGGAAGGAAAAATATGTTATTTCAACTCAATCTATAATTCAAAAAGTAAACCTAAATATATTTTTATATAGACGTTTATCATATCATATCATTAGTCAGAAAGTTTGTTTCATAAACCCAGTGACATAACAGAGGGATAACAACCAAAGATTTCACAGTTTTTTTCGTCACAGTGTCAATAATTGTGAATAGTTGTAAAATGTGATAATGGGACACATCTAATTGACAACCAAAATGCCAAAACATAAATATAAAACATCCAAAACCAACCAGATTGGCACTTTCAACACTTTTCAGATTACAAAGCGTGAAAGAACAATGCAACACAATACGACATTGAGCGCCCTAAAAGAGTGCTACATAAATTGAGCGCGTTGTTATTATTGTGAATAAATCAGTCTCACAATTGTTCTCCCTAAAGTTCAGTACATGACTTGAACGTGTTTTGAACCACAAATGAACTAGCCTAAATACTATAGTCGCAGCCGCTACTCCTTACAAATCCTCACCCTATGGAACATTTCCGTGTTTGTATCAATTTGATCTTTGAAACTCAAATGAGCCGCGTGTGTTGTATGTGGTAAGGCAGGGGAGAGCTTAGTGTGAGATCTGGGAGGCGCGGTTGTGGTGCGGCATGGAGGCGGCTCGGCGCTTGTCAGTGGCTTTCTCCTAATCCAGGCCTGATCTTTGTGTTTGATCCGCAGCATGGTCCTGAGACAGCATGAGCAGCAGCTATTGCCGTAATTTAAAGTCAATATTGTACTCATGATCCCTCTCCCCGGGCTAACCCAGACGCCCTCTCACTGCGATGGAGGAAGTCATCGCCGCTGCTTAGAGGGAATTCTGCTCTGGTGTACCTCTCTGATGCACACATGAAAGCTGTGTACGCTGGCAGAAAGTGAAGGGAACTCGGGGAAACGGGGATTAAATGTGCTGTTTTTCCTCTTTGTTGGAGCTTGCTCTGTTTCCTGAGTCAGAGGAGCACGGCCAAAGCGCTAAGCTGCAGTTCAGGGCTGAAAGAAGTACACACGGTTTCAGGGGAATTATTCAGTACAATCTGTGGTAGTATTTTTAGTACTTGTAACCAGTGGAGTCGCATAACTTACTACCCTTGGTTAGTCTATGGCATTATTGCTTGCCATATGGACTGTTAGGGTTACATCATGTGGCCTTACTTCATGTCTTTCCAACTTCATATCTCTCCTAATTTGTGCGATGCTTGAACCTCCACCAGGTCACTTAAAGGCACATTTTAGCATATTTCTGATGGATTGCGAAAATCTTTAATACTATCAACAGGATCATCTCAAACTCAGAATGAGAATCTGGACAAACTAACAATTTGGTGGAATTTGCTTTCGATACAGTATTGAAAAGGAAGCTAAACTGTCATCATAAACAAACATCAAAGCCATACAACAGCACAACAAAAAGGTATATTTAGTCTTATTGGCACTATCTCAATAGAATTCACTGAAATAATTGTTCTCTGCTACTGTAATGTTTAGCCGGTTTATTCCTAAGTAATCTAAAGTATAGACTTTTCATGTGTTTCAACTTTATTGGCTATAATTTGATTGTGGAACCTCTTCCTTCTTTGGTCAATTAAAAACATTCTTGCTTGTGTTCGCTGGTGGTGCAGTGGATAAGGTTGTTGCACATGTGTAGTTGTTACCACTGCGGGGTTGTGGGTTTGATTCCAGTCCTCGACAATGTGCAGAATGCCTATACCCTCTCTTTCTCCCCATTACATGCTACAGCTGTGTCCTACTTGATCAAACCCAACCATATCCTGGAAACCAAATGCACTCTTAGATTAAAAAAACCCTGAAAACTGCACCATTTGCTATTTCTTTGTCTGAATTCTGCTGCAAATTCCAAAATAACAAAAATAACGACAAACTGTGTGACGTTTCTAAATGCCTCAGTTATGTTTTGATTGCCAATATTCCTCTTGCTTTATACAAGGTTAATATGGCTACTCCTACAAAGTCTATCAGCAGCGGTTATCGACTTGAGGATCCAGCTAACAAGCCCACAGTGACATCAATAGCTTTGATGATTCATTCAGAAACGCTTTAATAGATCTAAGATTAGAAATATGCTGTGATCCACAAATCTCCTCCCATGTTATTACACGACCAGCTCAGATATTTATCCAATGAATGACATGAGCTATAGGGGGCCGGCTCAAGGGCCCGTTAAATCCATAGATGTCATGATCGGCCGCGTGTTACACTAAAACTTTCAACAGAATGCGTCGCTGACAAACACTTTGATTGAGGCCGTATGTAGCTATAAATTTAAGCACCAGGGTCAGTGAACTCTTGGTAGATAGGGGTGAAATGTCAAAAATTGATTCTCTCAGTGGTCACTATTTGTTTTGATGTAGTGTCAACATTTCATTGTGGTACAGTATTATCTAGCTAACTGCTGTAGGGGGTATTGTGCAGAAAACAGGGAGGACTTCACGCTTTAGTTTCACAAATTAGGCTGTTATTGTTGCTGTGAATCAAGAAGTAAGAGTTTGGGCATTGAATACAGAATAATGGACAGAATAAAAGGTCATGCATTGACTCAAAGCTAACCTACTCTTTTCTATTTGTTGATTTTTTTTGTATTCTAAAGAACATACGATTGATTTGTAGAAACAATCTAAGCATTTGCAATTTGATCAGAGGGTTGCCAGTTCAAAGTGCTGTAAATGTTTCTGTCTGTTGGTAATGCTGCGTTCATGAGGTACATGGGAAATAAAAACGAGTTGAAAAATGCACATAAACGCTCGCACAAGTCGGGAAAACAACTTGGGAACTGTTGTGGAATTTCTGTAAACAATTACCAATAAATAATGAAATTGAACAGAGTTTGTCATTCTGAAAAGGTGGATATTGGCTTGTGCGCAGTAAATAATCACTGTCCCTGACAAAGGTCACTGTCCCTCATCCTCCAGAACAATGACAAAACACATCCTTTTAAAGGCAGTGACACAAACTGACATGTACGTACCTCATCACAATCAAATCAGCTCCGAAAGAGATAGAACAACCATCAAGGTCTAAAGAGTGGAGTTATCTCATTCAGCGGTGACCTGACCCCAGAGCCTTGTGCTGAGGCAGGACTGGCACGATACAGAGGCGCCGGACCATCTTGATCAGGGACCCATATTATCTTATTATCTGTAAACAGTAACAACATAGATAGAATGACCGTTACAGAACTCACATCAAAAGCTGGTGCCCGACGTCTGTGCCGGACGTCACCCTGTATGTGGAGACGAAAATCAAACGAAAATCATCTGGTTTGTTCATTTATATTTCAGCTCTTTGTCTAAACAGTACTACATTTATGGGGTTACTGTCAGGTGTAAGTATCATAAGAGCAACAGATTTGCACTAGAAAGACGAACTGTTCAACATTAGCTAGCAGAAGTCAAATAATAGGATGTTCTCCAAAACAAACAACAATTAGCTTTTTGGAAGGCAAACTGTGATTTTATTATTTGTCACATCAAAATATCGAGAGAAAAACACAAACTCAAACAAGTCGGAATCCTGACTTCTCATCTCGTAAACCTGAGCAGCCGAGGACCACGTGAACGCAGCATAAGACACTTGTACAAGTCACAGTATGTGGCTGGTGGTGACAGGAAGCATCTGATAAAAAACAATATGACGGGAATTGTGACTTCAAAAAGACACCGAATGCCTACAAAATGCTTTATTACTACACTGCAGCAGAGGTTTTTAAGTATTCTCATTGTGTCGTGTACGGTCGCTTCCATCCGACCTCATCTACATTTTCTGTATTTAAAGATTTTCCTGCTTCTGTCTATATTCTCTTGTTCCATTTTCTCATCCAGCCAGTGTTATGAATAACCTTTAAATCTTGTTCAGTCGTCATTATGAAACCCCATATTAAGCACGGGAGCAAATTTCCCTGTAACACCCTATTATTTAAATCAACACCAGGCTAAATCGAGTGTGTATGTTGTTCTATGTAGCGCAGCACAGACCCTAATCTATATCCGAGTACACAGACATACGCCCCTGGCCCACTTATAACTTAAATGACTAGTTTAGTTAACCTTCCTGTTTAAGCCTAACATATTGTTATGACAGCAATAGTGCACTGCATAATTTCCATGGTATTAACATCAGTCATCTGCCCACCAACTATAAATACACCTGCCAGCACGGGTGTTTGGGAAGTGTTCTTTTTGCCGGATAGTGCACAGGACTCCAGAGGTGAGGCGCACTGATAGTACAAGCTCATGAAATATTTGCTGACTTCTATCACCTATGGGACTAGTGTTCTGATAGAGCCAATGATATGTGCCCCTATTAGTCTCTAAGGAGTTTCCCTAGCCCACTTTCACCCGATCTGTGCCAATTAAGTAGCAGAATTATGTATATTAGCCGGAGTCACTTGTTCTTCCAGGCAAAGGAATGCATATAGGGAAGGATGACAGAGGGATAGTGTTGAATAATTAGAGTGAATTTTCAGAGCCCTGGAAACTCAATCATACGCTGCCATATGCTAACTATTTTTAACCTATTCTCTGCTCCTCACCCCCCTCTCCTGTGCTCGTACCTGCGCACACACACTGTCACCGCCGCTGCTACTTTGCTCAAAGTAATTGTTAAAAGTCTGCATCAAGACTAAAGGGGTTAGGGGGCACCAACAGCCGCTTCAACAAAGTCTGTTTTTTTGAGTTATTAAGCAGTACTTTATTTAAAAAAGTAATTCCGCCTTTTTATACTCTATGTCTAATTCTCATCTTCTCTCCATCAGTGGAACTAGATGGCAAAAGCTATGCATGAAAAATCAGTAATTGCGCTCTTCAGAGTTGCTGTAAACTCATTATGTCATGCTTGGCTTGTCATCCATACAATAGTTTGGAGTGTGGCTTTTACTCTTCTTTATGGGGCCGGGAGCTTTGGGGAAATATGTGGTGTCACAGACAGAGCCCTCACGCTCGCAGACACTTCCCACAGTCATCAGTATTCTAATGACTCACCGCCGCTGGCCCACTCTGTTTATTTTTAGAGATCCCAAGATTGATGAGACGCTCATATCATTCTTAACCACCAACTAATTAACTAATTAGGACATTCAAATGAAGACTTGCTCGGGATAATGCAGCGTGGCTCCAGCATGGGCAAACAGCGTCTGATTCAAATGGCTTGACTCAGCTTTTGGAGTTCAGCCTGGCGTTTTCTCATTTATGGTTCATGTGCGCCTCATTAATGCCTAATAGTTTTGATGAAGGCATGTATTGATCTGGGTAAATAGGGCTACATCGCTTGTCAACACTGTTTTAGACTTGTCCTTGTCTCGTGTAGAAATATAATTCTTAATCTTTGCTAGCACAGTGACTGAGTGGATAGGTCTCTCTCGCTTCACTGTAGCAGGAACTGAATCAAACCCAGCTCAAGATCTGGAGATGGGTCCTGCTCCTGACACGCTGTAACAATGACACTCAGGGGTCCACATGAAGAGACAGATTTGCCCATGGGTAATCAATAATAGCTTTATTTCATGTATTCAAAACATGGAACTTCTATAACCTTCACTTCACATCCATCACACAATTTACAAATTGCCAATACAATCAATACTTATGACGCCTCGAGGTCCGGCTTTCCAATAGCTTCTAGTTTGGAGTCTTTTCATAAACAGTGTTATATTACCGGCCATATATTGATGCAATACTTGTATTCAAGGGTGGAAGAAGTAGGTAAGTAATTAAGTAAGTAAGTACATTTTATTTATATAGCACCTTTCACAGACAGAAGTCACAAAGTGCTTCACAAAACACAGAATAAAACGATAAAAACACAACAAATTTACAGTAAGCAATACATATACAACAATATACAGTAAAATCAGCCGCTAAAACAAATGCAATTAAAAGGCTTGGTTTTAAGCTGACCCTTAAAAGCAATAACTGAGTCCAGTGACTGCTAAGTACTTAAGTACTTTTAATGTTGCTTCTTAAGTAAAAATGCAGATACGATCGAAAGAAAGAAAAATAATCACATTAAAAACTACTTTAAGTACCCATTTCAAAAAGTACTTTAAGAGTAAAAGGTAAACATAGCTCACATGGATTTTGAAAACAATTTTAACGTTAAATGTAGCGCTACTTATAGTGTTTAAGAGTTTTGGCCAACAATAATAGCAGTTCCAATAAATGTATATTTTTGTTTACTCAAAGCTTGGGCTTGATTAAACTCAAACTCATTAGTCAGGATGTCACTATGTACATGCTAAAAATAACCCCTCAGACCATCTTTTCACTTCCAGTACAGATATCTGCTCTCAAATGCTGTAAAATAGTGTCAAGTAAAGTAGTGTCCACTGTAAAACAAACAAAAAGAAAAAGAAAAGTACAGATATCTAAAAATGTTACTTTGTATTCTTGTATTCACACAACACAGTCATATCAAGGCCTCATATTGATCACTCCTCTTCACCGCTCCACCTTTTCATTATGCCACACACTTCCTTATTCTCCACCATCACCCCATGATTCCTAATCACACTTCACTTATACTGACTTTGAACTTTGACCTCACCTGCAGCAAAGGCCTTGAAGACTCAGCGAGGCAGACGTTTCACTCACTGTCTCATAATTAGTTTTTTTTACCATTGACTTACTGACATTTCCTTACCTTGATCTTGCTACATATAGAGACTCTGGCCGGTCAGAAATGCATCATTATCCATCTATTTGCACTGATTGTTTGCCCACGAGGTGTAATATGTCAGCATTTTGTACGCTGTAATTGGAAAGAGATATGGATGATGGGTAATTGTTGTTATAAGTCAGCTCCTTCAAAACATGCACTGTTACGAGCTATTAGAGCAGCAGAAAGTCTCCTTATTATGATTGAGGAGACGCACGCTTCACTTTGTTTGCAGCTTGTTTTGTTGAAAAATGCTTCCGACACTAACAGTTGGAGGGTTTAATCCCGAAGCGGCTCCGTTTTAAAGGTTAATAATCCTTTTAATTAAAGGATAAGTCTGATATTGAACTGAAAATGAAATCGCCAAAGGATTACCACCGAGATGAATATAGCCATAGCAATTAGTCCAATAATTAAGGTTTTAGTGCCGGACTGAGATGCGGGGAACTCTACTGATGTGTCATAAAATTCATAGAGTTGTTAGCGCGCGTGTGTGAGTGTGTGAGTGTGTGTGTGTGTGTGTGTGAGTGATTACAGTAGAGCGTGAATGTGCGCTCGGGGTGGTGCAGAAACATGGCGTCCCAGTGGCCAGAGCTACAACAGATGTTCAAGCCGGAGCCTGGCTTTCACAACACAATATGATCGCTCCATCAGAATCTGCATCTGCTTTAAGCCAAACACGACAAATAAATAACCGAGGCTGCGCAACGATAAATCATCGATGGGAATGGATAGCCTCACTAGAAAAATGTGTGCACTACTACAAACTTGGGACAACTTTGAACATCTTATTATTGTATTGTTGTAATATTTTATTCCTCTTTTTGTGCCGGATAGAACATATTTTACAGTTTTAAGTGGCAAAACATTTCAAAAAGTACATACAAGGTCAGCGATCCTTTCAGCTGGACGGTCTAAGATAAAATAAGATAATCCCTTATTGTCCACACATGGGGAAATTTCGGTGTTAAAACGCAGTAGATACAGAGGGAAAGGACATATTATAGGAAATAGAAGAACTCTTAAAAAAACAAAACAAAAAACTCTTAATTAATAAAACTCCTCTCATATCTTAATAGGGAATGGAGGACAATAAATAAATAAAATAAAAAGATAAAGATAAAAATAAAAATGAAATAAATAATAATAAAACAAAGTAAAGTAAAAATAGCTAGCATAAGACTAAAATGATCAAATGTTATTACTTTGCCTGGAATGTTTCGCAGTATGGCATTAAACAGACCTATCACGCATTTAGGTGTTTTTATTGCTCAAAAATACCTTGAAAACATGATAATTTCTTACAACAGGCTTGTTTCTCCATCGATTTGACCTATTACTTGGCCTGATGTTGTCTCATGCTTGTTTCTATGGGGATAGGTAGGTTTAATGCCATACTGTGAAACATTCCAGGCAAAGCAATAACATCTTCACGGGGACAAGCATGAGAAAGTGCACCTTTTGCTGAACACAATTTGTAGCAGAAGTTCTATAGTGCTTGACTGACAGAAGATTTCATGTTAATTCTAATATTTAGATATTTATTGCTTGTTCCTGTTCCGTGCTATTTGAGACATGTAGTCAGTATCAAATGAAAAAACGAAAAGCTAAAAACACATGTTCAAGTTCTATTGATGAATTAAGTGAAGCTTTATTGTCATACACATCACATTACATTACATTACGAGTTTTGTATGAACATTTCTCAGAATATCTTGCTGGAGATTGTCTACCTGGAATTTCCATACTTGCTTTGGTAATCAGTAAAGCACCATGATGTTTTATCCATACTTATATTCAAAGGAAACGTGCTGTGAAGCTGTTTGTAAGACTTTTTCCCTGTCTGGCTGTGTTCAGGGCGGGGGGAATAGAGACGGTGGCAGCTGCTGATGACCAGTCACGGTGGGGCACTTGTGTCTGTAATTGCATTTTGTCACCTACAGAGGGTGTTAAGAATCCTTGTTAGAAGCGATGGAGAAAATCTCAGAGCAACAATTATTGTCGGGCAAATTACCAGGTAGGCAATATCTAAGCTGTCAGGAAAGGTTAGGAAGAATGAGGGGAAGAAGATGGACTATTCAGACATTCATCATGGCCATAGTTGCCACTTCTAAATTGAAAATAGGGAGGGAATGCTGCCTTCATTTTCTCAAAATTTGAATGAGTTAGCCTGGATTATTGCGGTGATTGACAGAGAGGCTGGAGAAATAAATAGCTTGGTAATTTATGGGGGTTCTTGTGTCTTAGATCCATTCCACATATCACTCCTGGGCGATTTGGCATTAACAGTGCATGATAAACGAGCCGTGGATGAATGGGCTCCACCAGCAGCAAACAGTGTACGTGTGTGTGGATGTGAACACAGATACGTTTGTGTTAGTGGGATACATTAGCTACCAGTGGTGATGGATACATTTACATACTTTATAGGCACGTTTACAAAAGTCATTCCATTTTAATATACAGTAACATCTTTATATTGTTTAAGCAAGGAAGAGTCCTAAATGTTTCGTTCACGTTAGTGTAGTCACTAAGTCATCATTGTAGCTGCAGCCGTGGCAGCAGTTCCATTACGATCAGTACTAATTGTAATTAACAGATTAGAGTCATGTTATGTCACAGGCTGAGCTGGTGGTAAGTCAGAATGCAATGGTAGAATAGACTGTCAATATTGTCTTCTGGTTTATGGGTAATATCTCTGTAATCACTGGGCCTTTTCACATGAAACCAAAACTGGCATAAAGTTCATTGTCTCATACGTGCAAATAAACTTGTGAGCAAAGTGAAATTATCAAGATGAATGTGTGGTTTTATTTGAAAGAACTTGAACCACTTGTGAACCCCTCCCTAACATTATGAACGCAGCCCTTTTACCCAAGTACAGTTGTTTTCTGGCTCTGAAAGCCACACGTCCAATCTTGCTCCAGACATCATTTGATGGAGAATGTCTGAAATGTTGGCACTAACAGGCGTTGTACCATTGCACAGCATTGCCACACGAGACTCTCACCATCTGTCTATTTCAACTCTATATTACATTCAAACCACATGCTTGGAATTGTGGCTTCCTGATTTTAATGGGATTTTTGAGGCAATCATAAAACAAATATTCGTGTGTCCTCTTGCTGCCGGGGCGTCTCTCCAGCCAAGCGTCCATGTTCATTTGCCTTGTCCTTTGAATCCCATTTATGGCTGGGTTTAAATTGAATTATTGAAACGCTATTGTTTGTTGCGTGAAATCAGTGGAGCAGTAAAGGGGTTAAAGTCAGAGAGTCATAAAAACAATAAGCAAGGCTGAGAAAAAAATCTTCTCCAATCAGGATTGGGTCAATATTTAGCCCTTCACCATATAACAGGATTTAATAGGACATGCTCCATGTGTATTTATGGATTGGAGACATCTGCTGAAAATGGAAAAAGGTTTAGGTAATATTGATTGTAAATTGTGAAAGTTTTATTCACATAGAAGACTTAAAGTTTTGTGGGATGCATTTTGGGACATGATCTACTTGGAAAACTAGGACTTGGTGTGACAGTAGAGGAGCTGCTGCCCGTCCTGTGGGTAAAGTGGACAGCCGTGCTTGTCACCAAATTGTACTATTTCTTCACATCTAAGATCCTACTGAAATAGCCATCATTTGTATGACTTGTCTCCATGTCCATATTTGTAATAATGAGATGGAGTAGTATCAGTCTTATTCTTTGCATTAGTTCTTGTAAGTAATACTTTTTATAACAGTGAAAGTAGTAATATGAAATCATTTTCCCCCCTAATGAATAAGATGACCAGTTTGTCATTGTCCAGGGTCAAGCATATTCTTTTGCAGAACAAAAATGATTCTACCTTATGAACACAACGGTGGAACAAGAAGCTGAAAATGTGTACTCAGGTAAAAGTACAGTTAAATGGCTAAAAATGTACTCAATTACAAAAACTGCTGCCAAAACTGTACTTAAACAAAAGTAGAAAGTACGCTTGAAACTTTCTATTCAATGTACTACTTTTTAATGTGTTGCTGTATGATTATATTTCACTTTTCCATACAAAAAACTGTCCATTAAACTATTTAAAGCTGAATCAAGTTGATTTACACCACAATCTGGGTATTCTCAGGCGATGCAGAGTCATTATGTGTTCATAGAATGGTGCAGTACTTAGAAACTCTTATGATGGGCCGTTTAAATATAGCCGACTACAATTATAGACGTACAATGCCAGTTTGTAGGTAAAGGGTCCAAAACCTTCTAGTTTCTGTGTAGATGTTAAACAAAATGATATAAAATGTATTTAATTTTCTGCAATCAGAACGCTTGTAATTGAATGAATGAAAAATGGATACGTTTATATCATTCTGTGGAACATTCCAGGCAAAGCAATAACCAGGCCTGTTACAGCTGTTCCTTTGGGGAAGAAAGCCTTTGTCCACTCAGCTCCTTTAGCTTGGAATATGTTGCAGAAAGAGTTCATGTCTTTGAATGTCTTTAAAACCAAGTTGAAAGCATTAGAGATTGCATCAATAATGTGCAAATGATTTTTGTCATTTGTGTTATTTTAATGTTGTTTGTATGTATGTACCAGTATGTTGTAACTGTGCATACCTTTGCTGCCTCTTGGCCACTCCCTTCATCTCAATTTCAACACATTTTAAAGCATGACTTATTGCTACAGAAATATAACGTTAAATTATAATATTGAAGCCACTGACACAATCATCTAAAGCAGAATAATCCAAGTAGAAATGTTTTAAATGTACGGTACAGTATTATTAAATCAAATAGCTGCAACAATGAAACAGCAGAATGAAACATATAACTTATTCAAGCCTCGACAGCTCAAATCTTGTCGTATTACAAAATAATAAACACAGTTCTAGCCACTAGTGCAAAGAAATATGTCAATATTGAGCTCAAAAATCTATAGTTTATTGAACAAAAATCACTATAGTAATTATCACGACAGGCCTTGTATTAACATTTTCATGACAGGCGACGGCCTTTTCACCAGAAACATTACATACTGCACCTTTAAATGACTGGAATGACACTCAATTACACAAGCACAGGTTCAAAATATCCTCAAAGAAGTACAACTACCCCAAAAAATCGACACAGTAACATGAGTATTTGTTCGCACACACACAGCTGTTGTCTGACTCGTATCATTTATGCAGGGCACTGATGAAGCTGTTAGCGAACATCTTGGCTTTGCTCCTGTCACCGCATCTCCGCTTAGCCATTTGCAAGCTGTGACCATTGTTGATTCAAGGTGAGCCCCGGTATTATTGCTTTACGGGCTTGTCTTTTTATTGTTGTTATTTTCAAGAATGGGGGCCCATTTTGTCATTTAATTGAGGCTCATGGGCTCGGGCTGCGAAATGGCACACGGGGGAATAAGACGTCAAGCAGCTGAATTTCCACAGCCATTAACTGTTCCACACTCAATTAGAATGCATAGGATCCTGACATCACATAACTTATGGCTCTCCAGGCTGATATAACCCCCGCTATAAAAGCAGCTTAGTTTTGAAGACGCACAGCCAGATACTTACATGCCTTTTGAGCGGGCGTTTTGAAAATGTTCCGCCGCAAAAATCCATGGCATAATGTGATAAATGCTGTTAAAACATATCGTGCTGGGTCGCTCACGGGACGTCGACGATTATTCCTTAAAAATTCTCGTCTCCTTTAACCATCAATTAAGGGCACTTTCACTGCAGCGTTATAATGTCTCCGTGTTTAATAAATCACGCACTAGAAACAACAGCCATGTAGGAGGCATGTAAGACACAGTTGTAATACAGCATAAATATGAATTATGGACGGGTGCAAATTGAGCCGCTTAATGAAAACTAGGATTTGTTATGCTTGCCGCGGGCCGCCTGGGGAAAGGTGATCCTGACAATCAGAATTATGATGATAGAAATGTACTTTGATTGCTGTTTAATTTTCTTTGGTGATCTCTCGCCACCACTATAACTCACTGGCAGAACAGACAGCTCCTATTTGCCAGGTAATTAATAACACACCGCTGAGGAGAGATTTGGCTATTATTTCTAATATGTAGTGTGATTGTAAAAAGCACCTTTTTCTAACGCCACGATTGAATTCATTTATATCTTGTTATTTTGTGAATGCTTTTCCAAGCGCTTTAATTTGTACAAAGTGAAGGCAAATTTTTAGTACAGCCATCAGTAATATAATGCGAAGAGAGAGACTGCTGCTATCCACATGGTTACCTATTAGTTCAAATTGATTGCTGGTATAATTTAGCATAATGCAAAAAATAGTATTAAGCTTTCATTATTCTGGTTATGACTGGCCGCTCCCTTTGAGTCTTTTAGCTTATTTATCAGAATGTGGAGTAGAAGCAGATCTCTTTTGCCTGCTACACACTAAATGGGGACTTTACATTCATTTGTCCTGTATTAGTTGACATGTGATGTTCTTAATTTGTAGTAGATTTCACACATTTCCCAACAAAGTCAAAGGTTTAAACCAGATTGGGCTGTCCATGCAATAGGATTAATACTACTAATAGTGGTGGTATAGAAGTACTGGAGGCAGCATGATCGTTGTAGTAACTGTAAAAGATTAAGAATATTCGCATGGTCGTCTTTGTAGAATAGAATATATCTGAGAATAGTAAAATAGACAATGTATTTTCTAGACATGTTTCGATGGTCATTTTGTCCAAAGCTGTAATGATTATAAAATACAGCCGGCCCAGCAGTTGACATGATTTGTTGACTGGTCCTTGAGTGTTTTGTATTGATGGTGAACTCAACATTTTGTAGTTCTAAAAATAGTTCAGCACTTGTTGATCTACAAATATTAATGTTATAAGTAACTCCAATGTTTCTAAATGAGTACTGTTGTTGGCACAGTAGTATTAGTTATCATTCAACATGTTTCAATTGAACTGAAATCCTTCATATCATCATTTTACCTTTATAGGTTACATTCTTCATAGACTTCAGGATCGTGTTGTCACATCTTTTAGACTTTTCAGCTATCCTAATGTTAAACCAACTGAGATGTTAAGATACCAAGTGTTCATAGTTCTTTTGCTACACCGCTGCTGCAAAAATACCCACGGTAACGGTCGTTTTTTACATCCTCGCTTAATCTCCATGCATTCTTTCACTTCTTCATCAAGTGCTTTTTTTTCCTCTCGAACCCAATCTAGAGGTGCT
Source organism: Eucyclogobius newberryi (assembly GCF_026437365.1). Classification (NCBI taxonomy): domain Eukaryota; kingdom Metazoa; phylum Chordata; class Actinopteri; order Gobiiformes; family Gobiidae; genus Eucyclogobius; species Eucyclogobius newberryi. The sequence continues at coordinate 15,751,428 of NW_027315768.1, read as the reverse complement.
GAGTTTTAATAGACTGGCTGCTAATCGTCAAGCACGTAACAGGGATTAGAAGGCAGGCCGAGCAGAATTGAAGTCAGAGGTTGGCCGATAGATCACACTGGTTTTTGGCTTTCTCCGTTGGTGGCAAAGCAATAAAGTTAAAATAGGTGCGAGCCGCTGCCATGAAAACAACAAAGCCTCCATCAGCCCCTGCCTTCAAGGTGGACCCTCCTATAAGTCAAGCGCCACCGTGACTCTTGACAATATGACAGATTAACGACAACAGGTTGAGCCCTGCACTTTGGGCCGCCCACAATCTCAATTATGTCCGTCTTAATGTACACTGAACAGCCACCACCGCCGGGCCATGGACAGGGTAAACACACTTGCAGGAAGCAGACCAGTGACAGCATAATAAAGTGTCATGATTGATTCAGGCCTTGCCGTGTGCCAGATCACTTTATTGTGTGGGAGGAGTGCAGAATGTATAGGTTTAGAGTGCATCAGTGGAGAGTAGATGTTGGATTCTTTGTATTGTTGTATTGCAATCAGTTAGTCAATGCCAACTAAATGTTTTTGTGTGTGTGTGTCCCTAACCCATTTTCTGTTTTATTAAGTTATTAAAAAGTGGCTGGCTTGTATGTCAGCACCACGACTGTTTGTCTCGAAAACGGAGTTAATGCATATTAATGGGCCCTATAAAAGCAACTAATTGAGCATTCCGGATCTTGCTGAGTTGGGCATCTGTGAGTGACATTGTGCAGCACCAGGACCTCCACCAGACTGCCTTTAATAGCCCTCTGAACTGGGATGTAGGTCGGCCGTTAAAAGCAGGAAGGGCCCCTTTCACTAAATATTGTTGTGACAGACTCAGATATGACACCCCCAATCTGTGCGGAGGAGACGCCGTGTGCAGCAGCCGTGAGCCCAGCAGCCTTCGAGCAGTTTGGATAATGGATTGCTGCTCAAAAAAGTTAATCCTAGTTTAGAGCGATTTAATTGAGCTCAATAAAATGTAGCCATATGCGGCCCATAAAAATCAACAGCGTTCCATATGAGTGCTAAGTAAACACGCCTCGGATATTAGCGCATGTATAACAAGCCTGTGCGATGTAATTTCAGTAATGATTAAAACAAAGCAGGCCTTTTCCTCTTGTACAGTTATTCAGTAAACACTTGTGTGTAGTCAAGACTGACATTTTACAGAGCGTACAATCTCAAATGCATTGACATTTTAAATAATTGTTACTTTATTGTGTTGATCTAAAAGAAAACTCTTTTTCCATTATGTTATGCTTTTTATATCTATTTATTTATTTTTAAGTTATGACAGACTAGCCACCATCAAACTAAATCACCAGACAAAATGGTAAGACTGAGCTGTTATATTTCAGTAGAGGGCAGCACACCACCATTGCAGATTGACTTTTAAATCATATTAATTGCTCTTATGTGTAGCAGACTGTATCTGCAGTTTGACTGGAGCTTGAAACATACCTCTCCTGTTATGTGCTGTTGCATACACACCATATACTGTGTGTCTATCAAATCCTTTCTCCATATGCCTCTGTTAACAACCTTCTGTCTGCTACATGCAAATCTGTTAGCTGCGATAATAAAGCTGGCATCCTTGTAATGGACGGAGAGGTCAGGCAGCCGCAGACAGGCTCTCTGAGCGTTGGTGGGTTTTACTAAAGTGTCATAAGACATTTGATTGTAAATCTTAGTGACCTTGAAGTCACTGGAGAAAGCACAGATCCGTAAACCAATCATCGCACGGCTGCCCCTGTCAGCCACGCTCCTGTTCACACAGTCACTGCCTGAATTTCCTGATGTTAAACAGAGGGAGAAGGGAGGAATAGGCTAGATGCTCATCACAATAGCACTTTTCAACTTTATCTAAAAATCAGTCAACAGAGGCTCTTTTGTGTAGAGTGTTCTTATTGTACAGCTGAGTATTTCTAAGCACAGGGATATAGTGGTGTTACAGGCTTATCTGACTAAAAGTCTGCCTCAGCATTTTTTACACAACTTCGGCAGCACAAAGATCAGAGTTATTATAGATTTGCAGAAAAATCAATTTTCTGAATACTAATGTCCTTTACATCATGGCTTAAGAAGACTGTGAGCTGCTTTTCTCTGGGATGATTTGAGTGGTATCAGAAATGTTCACCTTCTCCTTGTGTGGATTATAACCGCAGCTGCTTGAAGGCTTTCTTTTTACACTGGTTTCTCCTATTTGACCATTTGCCATAAAGACACTTAGGCATAATAGCAAATCTTTGAGTTTGTATTTTAAAGAAATGCACCTGTTGGTAATTGTCACCAATGTGATTATTCTGGGCATTCGTAGCATTTTAGAATCGATTTCTTTGTGCATTGTCTGTTTGAGAGTATCTTTATTTTCTTCCATTTTCAGCTTTATTTGAGTCTTCGTAGAGACAAAACTGCCCGAGGTGATGGGAGAAGCGGAGAACTCTGCCCTACAGGCTCTGTTTGCTTGCTCTTGACAAAGGAAAGCAGCTTTGTAGTTTCCTGGAGCATCTAGGGATGGAGATTAGCATGGAGCCATCAGCAGCGCTGCAGTCCCTCCCTACCCTGTGTGTGCTGTCAGAGCGCCTCCTCCTTGCTTGTCAGAAGCTCCGACGAAGAGCTGTAAAAACCTTTTCCCCTCTCCTTAACAACTGCAAAACAACACGCACACACCCCAGCCGAGGTGCCTGCTTTTCTGAGGCCTTTGACAGGACGTGCTACAGGCACAAATTGTAATTCATAAAGGTTAAGGGGGTCAATGCCTTTTATTACCAGTCTGAGTGCATCCAGCTTGATGGGGTGCGCATGCAAATAGAATGTCTCAGCATTGTATGCGGGCTTTGAGACAGCCTGTGCGTGCATCTGAACTGGAGGAAGTACAGGTGGATAGTGTTCTGCCCAGGCTCCACAGTAGGGCCATACAGCCGCTGCCCGGGTAATTGGACAGTGTGACAATGACCTCAAGTAGTTAACGGCCACTTTGATTTGTGCTCACTGCAATTAATGCATTGTAAATCTTCATGTTTTATTATATGATTAAATTTGACCTATAAGGCTCACTGTGTCTTACTGCTTGTGCATTCAACACAACAGCCGACTGAAATGTCATATGAATAGCATGTGTATTTCGACTATTTCCTAATTATTTAAATGGGCAAATGTTGTGTAAAAATCTTTAAACTGGGACAAACTAAAACATAAAACAAAAAACACTAACATGTTAACCAAGTTTTAATTGTTTTTTAAGTCAAAGCTGCTTCTCTCTGTTTTTCTGCAGTAACTGATCAGGCAACAAAGGGTATAATCACCTCACGCTCCACTGCTCCCTCTGCTGGATACTTACAGGCATTGCTTTGGTGTTCCCAGATAATTATGATCTGTATTTAGTTTACTTGCTAAATATAAATGCTTAAAATTACGCAATCAGTTTTGTTCTGAATGTGATAATGTTTTTTTCTGCAGTGTACTAGAAGAAAGAAGGGAAAGGGACCAGCAGGACAGTGGCAGTTTTCTGGTTTAGCCAGTGTGCGACAGCCAGGGACTCTGTACTCATTACCTTTCCATCACAGAGCAGCTGCTGTACAGTCATTCATCATGATTACAAATCTGGCTGGTGTTAATACCCTACAGCTCCACCATCAGCCAGTGAGATGCACCAACAGACCCAGAGCACCACCCCCATATGTGTTCTATTTGCACCACAACAGGTGACAGCGGTGGACAAGAGCAAAGAGCACAACTATGTCATGAAAGGGGAAACGTGCACGTGAAAAGAACTGTAGCGATAAAGGATATATTTGTACATTTGTCACTACAAGAATCCAAGCCTTCTGGTACAGCACTCCACTTTCTGATTATTCACTGAAATTAAACTTACTTCTGCACAGGTTGGATTTTAAACAAGAAAAATAAGCTAGAAATTAAAGAGTGGGGGCAATTTATAGACTTATTGATATAAGGTGTGGTGGGGCCAAAATACTTAGATAGATCATTTTACATTAGCTTGACACTGCATGTATCTCTTGGTAGGATAAAATAATGCAAATATGTTATATTATGACATATTAAAGGTTACTGTCAGTCAAAGTAATTATAGTTACGGAAGTAGATTCATGCTTAGAGCAAGTAAACAACAATTAATGCCAACGCACTTCTATTTTCCCACATTTTCTACTTGGGTCATCAGTTATAACTTCAGTCTTCTCCGTGGGAAATTATGAATTGTATTGTAAAGGTCACTGATCGTGTAAATAAAGTTTATCAATTGACCTTTCTTTGTAGTCATCCGGGTCCTTAAATACATCCCAAGGCACATGCGCAGTACATCTTTGGTTCGACCTCTGCAGTCGGTAAGTGCTATGGCAGTTTGAATGAGAAGAGTTGTATTTGCAAATCCCTTTTCATCCGCGCGTCTGTCTTCATATTGCACGCCAGCGGTGTTATTAGCATGTAAAGCAGATCGCAGTGTTCACACGGAGCACTTTATTTCGTTTGTGGAGCATTTGTACATCCATTTGACCTCACTTCTCTTCGGTCTTCCTTCACAGACAGATCCCGGGATTGAGACAGATTTGACCACAGCGGTACAAACTACCCACATCACAAAATGTATGCCTGTGCAAAGTTTGTCTCCACGCCGGCTTTGGTGAGTTTATACTTCCAAGTATTTAGTGCAGGTTGCAAAGTGAGCAGAGTGTGGGCCTGTGTGAACTTGGATAGCTTCCTGACAAGGGTATCGGCAGAGTAGGCCACTAGCCTGCTAGGTGGCTAATGCTAACATTCTCAATGACATGCTCATAATGTTTAGCTTCGTAAACGCAACAGCACTATAACAATCTTCTAACAATACGTAAACATAATGAGCTCATCTATGTATCGATATAACATACAATTTCATTCATTTGTTATGTGCTAGCCAAGGTCAGCATTAGCCCATATGAAGCTAACAGCAGCAGCAGCTCATGTCATTACAGACATGATCATTGCTCTTCTGCAGAAAGATGACTTTTATTGTAAGCTAAACTACTGTGTTTGCTGCAGGTCCGTGCTGGTTCCCGGGCTCTGTACAGACCAATCTCTGCTTCTGTGCTGTCTCGGCCAGATGTCCAAACACAGGTGAGCATGTTCTACATGAACACTCAGACTTTGTGTTGTTCAGAAGAACAAAATATTTTATGTTGTATATTTGTACCTGTTCCTCCTCGTCCAGAGTGCAGTTGTGATGCCACAGAGTGTCTCCCAGGTGACACTCAGGAGCTTTCAGACCAGTGCTGTGAGCAGGGACATTGACACCGCTGCCAAGTTCATTGGTGCTGGAGCTGCCACAGTCGGAGTAGCTGGATCTGGGGCTGGTATCGGAACAGTCTTCGGAAGTCTCATTATTGGCTATGCTAGGTTTGTGGAACAATTAAAAATAACCTTTAGTAATGCATTTTGTGGTGTGCTATAATACTTTTAATTGTGTTGTAGGAACCCATCTTTGAAGCAGCAGCTTTTCTCTTATGCCATCCTGGGATTCGCCTTGTCTGAAGCTATGGGACTGTTCTGTTTGATGGTTGCTTTCCTTATCCTGTTCGCCATGTAAAATTATGCTCCTACACTTTGAATACAGATGTAACTACATATTTTAATGTGGCTACCAATTGTTGGTGTCATGGAAATGTACATGTTCAGGTCTTTCAGACAATGTTAAATCAACATGTATTGTACAAATAAGTAATTAAAATACATGTATTTGACCGCAAGTTTCCTGTTAAACATTTTCCCGTGGTGCTGCACGATCTTTAGAATGAGATTTTGTAAATCTTATCCCTGTTAAGCAAACTACTGCAGAGACTAACTCATGTTGTTACCATGTTCTCCATCCACGTGATGTCACCTGCTCACCTTAGGGTCTATCTTTAGTTCAATTCCTGGTCTCAGTTGCAGATATGTGCTGCAATTAGGCAGGTTAGTATTTGCTTTGTAAATTGCAATAAATGTAGCCTAATTAAAATATACAATTGTTGAATATTCCTCTTAGAATCTGATGCTTTTTTCAATTAAGGGCAAAGTGTTTATGGTTATAAATGGTTTTGCCAAACAGAACAGGTTTAAGAGGATAGGAACTACTTTTACCACAAATGCTGCTGAGTAAACTAAGTAAAACTGGTAGATTTGTGTAGAAAAAAACGTGCGCACTGTAGCTCTGATCTGATCTGCGTGCCTGTGTTTAGAAGAAATGTTGATCTAAAAAGAAAATATGCGATTCCAAATGAGACTGACGTATACGGAAGCCTCTAAACCCAGTCTCGCGAGAAGTGGCGCGGACGTGGGACTTTGGCTTCGAGGGTTGTGGCTGTGGGGTAAGTGTTCACTGAGAGCGAATGGAAGCGAAGCAGATGACCAACGCACCGATTCTTAAACCGTGAAGGATTTAAGGCCAATATCCACATAAAAAGCTCAGAATGCACGTTGACAGCACAATGCATTTGAGCCACAAACATGGCGCCGCCTGTATGTTAGCGGAGGGCTCAGACTAGTCCATGGAAGCGACTGGAACAGAGCATCGCTTTCTGTATCACCTTGTGGATTGTGGTACATTTTTGTCATTGGATTTATAGGTTATCCACAGAGTTCGTAGTTCATATATTGTCTGCATGATCCGGACAACTTCATTCAATAACGGCAGTGCAGCACGCGGCTTTTACGAGGTTACTGTTGTAAACATCCGCCCATTGCTGCTGCGCTTTGTCTAGAGATCTGCCGCTACAGCTCGTGATTATGACCTATTACCGCGCGTCTCCTTTATAAACACGATGGCACTCAATACATTGTTCAAATACATTGTCTATACAAAACTGCAGCCACGGCATCAGTAGTGTTTACAGTTTGTTCCTTGTTGCAGGGGACTTAACAGGAATTCCCTAATATGAGTGATGACAAGCCCTTTTTATGTACTGCGCCTGGCTGTGGTCAGGTAAGTTCTGACTGCACACAATTACCTTATTATATGGGCTTATAATGCCTGGTTGTCACATAAAACTGGTTCCCAACATTTTTCTTTTGAATGGCACCTATTTGAACCTATTTGACATTTTAAAATGATCCTATCTAACATGCTCTGTTTTAAGGAACCCATAAGATTTTACAATATTAGTGATGAATGAACATGGCAGAACAAAATAAAAAATCAGCATACCTAGACGAACAAGTTATTGTCAGACCATATTGTCATGAAAATGTCCCTGAACAAATTCCTGTAGCCTATCCATTCCAATATGACACCTTCCTTAATTTGTTTACTATTAAACATTATTGTAGCAACCCTATTGTGGGCCTCCCTTTTTAAGAATTCCTGATGACCCACTGTCTTTGCTTTCAGGGGCTTATGTCCAGGATCAGAAAAGGTTTATTACCATTGTCAATGAACAGAATTCACAAACATGAACTTGCTTTGGTGATTTGGTGCAACATAAAACAATGAGCAATGATAAAACAACCTATATATGTCAAAAAGGGTATTCATTAAAGAAAAACAATTTAAATCATATATGGGATAAAATAGGCTTTATATGTACACAAAATGTACAGTTAAATTTACAGATGTAGTGCAGAAAGTGAACAGTGCAGCGAGTGATTAAATTATGGTTAAAATGACAGTGTTTAAGAAGTGTTCATGAGTCCAACAGCAGAGGGAAAGAAACTGTTCTTATAGCGGGAGGTTCAGGACCGTAGCCTTCTGCCTGAGGGGTGTGGCCTCCTGCCTGAGGGGTGTGGCCTCCTGCCTGAGGGGTGTGGCCTCCTGCCTGAGGGGTGTGGCCTCCTGCCTGAGGGGAGTGGCTCAAACAGTCAATGTCCAGGGTGAGAAGCTGACCTGTTTGTCCCAGAGCCCTGGAGACATACAGGTCCTGCAGAAATGGAACTCTGCAGCCGATCACCTTCTCAGCAGAGCGCAAAATGTCAGATTCTAAGTTGAAAATCACTGTTATGAGGATCAAACAATACATATTTTGAATCACGTGTGTAGCATTTTTAATATTGCTTGTATGATCTTTTCTAATTGAGTCTTGTTTAGATTTTTTATTGAACTGTGTTTTACCTTTGAATAACAGAGATTTACAAATGAAGACCACCTGGCTGTCCACAGACACAAGCATGAGATGACCCTGAAGTTTGGCCCAGCAAGGACTGACAGTGTCATCATTGCTGGTATACATTTCTGATATATATTAAATAACATTAAGACATTGTCCTACATTTGAATGTTAACATGAGATGTTTTCTGACTAGACCAAACACCTACTCCTACTCGCTTTTTAAAGAACTGTGAGGAAGTCGGGCTTTTCAATGAACTAGCAAGTCCCTTTGACCATGACTTCAAAAAAGCAGCTGAGGAGGACATTAAAAAGGTTATTATACTAATTGTATATTATAGTTTTTTTTTTTTGACCGAGTTTGATCTATTGCATATTTCTTATTGTAGTTACCGTTGGATTTGTCACCTCTTGCTACACCTGTTATTCGAAACAAAAGTGAGGCTGCTACAGCTGTCCCTGCACATCGAGACAGCCCCTTGCCACACCCTGAATCTACCACAAGCGATGAAAAGGTATTCGATTTAAAATGTATGTTTATGGTTTTATATTGCCACAATAATAATGTAATTAGTCTAAAAAGATATCACACACAAATGTTTGTAAAGTTGCAGGAATATTCTTTCTCACTTTTATTCCTTAAATTTTGGCTAAATCCTTATTTGCTGAATGTTTTCAGGACATATCTTTGCAGCCAACCTCACTGCCAACATCTACTATAGTGCATCCTGCTTCCCTCCAAGTCCCTAATGTACTTCTAGCAACCACAGAGGCTAGTGTTGTAATACAGCAAGCTCTCCCATCACCAACCTCTAGTTCTGTTATAACCCAAGTCCCACCCTCTAATAGGCCGATAGTGTAAGTAAATAGTTATCCTTTTACAGTTCAATTTGCTTTTTACGCACTTTATTTGATTACACTACCCCATTCAGCATTTATTTTAATTTATGCATTGTATTGCATTTTTGTTATTCAGTATTCATTCACCTCAGTTTTGCTTTGTTGCACTCCTGAAGTAGATACAGTCCAGTTCAGTTCATTTAATTAACTTTATTAACATTTTAGATATAGAAGCACTTGCAATCTTGTGCTATTTCGACGTACAGAGCAAAACTGAGGTTACTTGTACTTTGGTGTGTTTTCTTTTCATCTTCATCGTCACTCCGCTTTTGGCTAAGTTACTATGAAAACAGTCATTATATGTCAGCTGTGTGTTGTGGCTAAAATCTTTTTATTTTCTCTCTTCAGGCCGGTTTCTGGCACCTTTCCTGTGCTGTTACAGCTGCCTAACGGTCAAACCATGCCTGTGGCTATACCTGCATCAATTACAAGCTCAAGTGTTCATATTCCAACTGCAATCCCTGTGAGTTAAACTCTGAGATCATTTACCATTTACTTCAGTTAATAGATGAAACATTTATTAACATGCTTGGCACGCAAAGTGCTATTTACTGACACACAGGAAGACATTTTGAACTAAATTATAGTAGCTTGAAATTCGGCCTTACTAATTCATATTAAATAATAATCATTCCACTAATATGTATAAAGTAGATTCCCAACTACATCATCATTCTTAATTCCTGACTAATAATAGAAAATGGGTTCATAAATATGGCTCCAGATACACAAGCATTTTTTTCCAGTTCCTTTACCAAACTCCCCCAAAAATATTTATAAAATGGGTTTGTGTTTTTATTCACCTTTAAAACCATCCAACAAAAAACAGTGGTTGATTTCATTACAGCTAATAAATTGTACAAAATTGTTCCAACATTGTTTTGTGTAAGGATTTACTAGTTTGGCTTGTAAAATTTGGCAGTAGATAAATACCAAAGTGTCAGAATGAAATCATAGACATTTAAGTGTGTATGTGTGTGTGTCAGTGCGCCAAATACAGGAATTGGCGGATGCACAGCAGGCATCTTTCCAGGAAGTTGCACTCCTATTTGTCCTTGCACAATGAGAATTATCGTGCTTGATTTTTGGCACACTGCACACATTATGTTACTAATTTGCTTGGTGGTGCAATTATAACGGCTGTTTATCACATTGTCTCTTTGGTGAACTTTGCTGAAAATCAAGGTCTTGTTGTTATGAAGTGAACTTTCCCAAGTGGAGGCCTGTCTTGTTTGCCCACCATGGAGCTTTATGTGGAACACCGAGCTGCAGATGATTATCGTCTGATAGTGGCACAGCAGGGAAAAACCTCCGTCTTCCTGGTCTTTTGGGAACGGGATGGGCAGGAGCGACGGGGGAACAAAAGCTCTCTCCATCATCTGTTTTTTTTTTTAAATCTAGAATCTAGACTATTTCCTGTGTGTTATTGTGAGGCAAGACCTTGCTTTGGCCTCCTGACTCATGTCTCTCCATCTAGTCTTCAACATCCCTGTCCATATGCTCTCCTGCAGCCAGCCAGAGGTTCATTAGCGTGCATGCTGCATCTCCATGTGGCGCTGCCTCCACAAAATAACAGGCCATCCAACCTAATGAGCCTGAGATATGAGGAAGCGCTCAGAACCAGCCGGGGCCATGTTTCTGAGTGCTTGAGCGCTGCCTGGTTTTTAGTGAAGAAGACTAATTTTGTCTGTGCTCATCTGTGTCTGTTGTCAGCTTGTCAGACCTGTCACCGTAGTGCCTAACGTCCCCGGAATCCCAGGCCCGCCTTCGCCACAGCCCATCCAATCAGAAGCCAAGCTGGTAGAGTATTTCTTTCCTCTCATTATTATATTATAAAGTTCATAAGTTTTTTTTGCAATTTACTTAGTAGAGACCTCTCATTTTAAGTGACATTTTAGTGACAGTTGCATAAAATTATAAATGTTATTAAAAACAATACAGTACATACAATATAAAATACATTTATATATTTAAAATAATATATAAATGTATATGCTTCTTTTTTCCCTTGTCAACTATCACCATACCCAAATCTAAAGTGTCTAACCCTCGTGCTTCTATGACCCAAAGGCGTCTGTAGAATGAAAAAAAAAGAAAAGTGAAAAAGTGGTTAAATACAAAGGTTACATACAAAACAAAACAAACTATTCGATATTTGGACCCATTTTGGCTTATTTTATTGCAATAACGTGTTAACCATCATATTATCCAGGCCTAGTAGCACAGATCATATTAGTTTGTGTAGTGGTGGTAAGTACTTGTAGAAACAAAGTATCACAAGTAGGGCCTGTATTTCAGATAAGAGTTAGGAAGTTTTATAATTGTGGCATAACCATGACTTATTACTACCTACCCAGTCTACTTTAGTGGTTTGTAAAATACCGGCCCATAAAGGCTTCGCTGAGAAAAGGACTAGTCTTATGTTCCCTGTTAATAATCATGAGGGGCAAGAATATGAAGTGTCGGCAAGCAGGTCTGTGGCAATGTGATGAAGCACTAACCACGGAACCTGTAAGTGCTCGCAGCAGGCTACGGCCGCCAAAATGAACCCATAAAGAGGGCGAAGGATTGATCCCGAGGAGGTGGGGGTGGGCTGGAGTCTGAGGTTGTCAGGGATCATGGGGTACTGCGCTGACAAACGTAGAGACAGCGTTCTGCTCAGCACGCCGTCGCCAGGGCCAACCAGAGGGGGGCGAGCGACGGGAGCCAGCTGGGGGGCATCCTGGCACACGCTCAGCCCGGCACATTAAGTCAGCCTCACCCTGAGAGGAACCTTTTGTTCAGCAGAATCCTCCCTGACCTGTGCACACCCCCCCTCAGTCCCTCTACATACAGCTCATCAGCAAACACCTAATGAGCCCGCGTCAAGAAAACAGACCCTCGCTCAACCTGCCCCCACGCGCATCTCAGGGGGCATGGAGACGGCACTTTACAAGGACTGATGATGCTGCAAAGACCACAATAATGATAATTAACTTGCTGAATTTAGAAGATTATGCTGTTAATTAGTTGCAAAATAAAGATAAGTAATATAGTAGCAGATGGTTGAATAAGACCCATGAGATGGAGGGTTATTACACTGATGAGGTTTCCATGGCAGAGATGAAATATGAATCTGACTGGCTTTTCCCTCTTTCTATGGGCCATTCCCTGAGAATAATATCTTGTTTCTGCCAGAAGAGCTTCTGGAAGGGTATTACACGATAAACTAATTTGGTAGATAGATTGGTCTGGCAAAAGTAGTTGTTAGAATAATGCGGCCCTCTGTTTTCCCATGTAAATGTATTCCCTCGCACTTTGTTACTGCGTCGAAGGGCTCATTCACTTTCACCTTGTTTGCTCACTATTTGATTCTGAAGGAATTGGCTTCTGAATCATGGTCACGCGCCTACACTGAAATTGTTTCTGAATGCGGTTGTATGTCATGTGATCGGCTTCCAGTCACAATATGTAAGCTGCATAGGTTGGCTTATTATTTAGGTTTGATACAAAGGCACAATGCCATAATGCCAATGTTATTAGTTGATGCACCAAAGATAATGATTGTCTACAATATTCTTATATGATATATGCAATTTAAAGATTCCTTTTTTTTCCCTTCATTTTTTAAAGTTGCGCAGATGTTATTTGTAGGCATGTGGTTTGTAATGTTCCATGTTCTGTTTCTTTCCCCCCAGAAATTACAGCCCACAGTAAGCCAGCAGGTCCCTCAGGTAACCAATGGTGATGGTGAGGTACAAAGTAGTGCTGTGACCCACACGGCTGCCCTGGCTTCTCCTGCTCTGCCCCCTGCTCTGCCCCCTGCTCCTGCCCCTGTGCCAGCTCCTGTCCCAGCTGCCACTCTGCCCCCAGCTCTGGCCACAACCGAGGAGCCTTCTGCACACACCCTCCAGCAGCCAGCCACCTCCACCACCGAAACCCCTGTAAGTCTCCACAACTTCCACTTTCTCATCACTTCTTTAAAACAAACATGTGCTTGCTAGTGGTTGTGAGTTCAAATGGTTTGGACAAAGTGCTTCATTTTCTTTCTTTTCTTTCTTTTAGAATCTAATTAATAACAGAATATGCAATGATAAATTCTTACTGCACATTATTTTAAGACGCACATCATTCTAGAATACTTTGGACAGGTTCCTATGTTGTTCATGTGCACCTATTTTAAGGCTGCATCCATGGCCATATCCATGCACATATTTGGTTTGTTTGTCCCAGGCTTCTCCAGCGCCCCCTGCTCCGAACCCCCCAAGCACCGGAGGTCGGCGGCGCAGAACCACCAGTGACGATCCCGACGAGAAGCGCCGCAAGTTTCTGGAGCGGAACAGGGCTGCTGCGTCCCGCTGTCGGCAGAAGAGGAAAGTGTGGGTCCAGTCTCTGGAGAAGAAGGCGGAGGACCTCAACTCTGTGAACGGACAACTACAGGTGATCTCTAGCTTCTCTTCCTGCCTTTAGCAAGTGTCTCGTGCTCACAGGTGTCCTTGTTGTCAATATGTACATGTTTAGCGTTGTGTGCAGCACGTCTGAGCCCAGACTTCTCCCTTCTGTGGTGATGAAGTCATTAAAGCCCATTAAAGAGCGCTGGTGGTGACAGCAGCAGTGTGTGAGCCCTTTCCATCGATATGTCCCTGTCAATAAAGATGTATCCTCCAGATGTCAGCCGCACACAAGCGTGTCTTTGCTTCTGTCTCTGCAGTTTACTGAATGGCCTCAAAAATCTCCCAGGGAAAGGTGTCTTTTTGAACCTTCATTTCACTGGAAGCAATTAGGATCTGAAGCTGACAAGTTCGAAACAGTTCATGTATCTGCTGTCTCTGTTGATAAGTGTGAGCCGGGGGTGCGGCACATCGGTGTTCCAGACAATTAAATGAGATGTGGTGTTTATTTGCTCACTGTCTTATTTTTGATCTTAGTAGAGTAAGATGTGGAGGGGGAGGAGGGGCAAAACAGCAGTTGAGGAGTAATGGGTTCACATTGTTAATATTAGCTTCAAAAGGAAGCACTTGTGGTGGGTTCACTGACTGATTTAAATTAAATAAAGGGAGGTGAAAGAAGAATGATAGGTGAGTGGACAGGGTTATAAACGGAACAAACGTTTTATTAACTACAAAGACAGGACCAACATGTGGCAGAGAGTAGAGCAGAAGCCTCACATAAAGCATTAATCAGCACTGCAGGTTTAGTAAAGGCCCACGCTGACGTGGCCCAGCTCATCAGTGAAAGTGCCTCTAATGATGCACAATTATTTTAACATCATCCTTAACTGGCTTTTTAATGAGGTGTCAGACCAGGCAACTCACTGGGCTCTCTCTGTTCAATTTCCATTTATTCAAAGTTAGAAACAAGCTTGAATCTTAAATAACTATTTTTCTACTTGTATATATGTACTGCAGGGGGTAGCAAACCAACCTGTGCTTTTCATGTGCATTTTCCATTGTTATAGAGAACATTTTAGAAAGCCCTTTTTATTGGCTGTAAGTGGCAGCCTTCATGGTGGAAGTGAAGCGAATGTGGCGCTGGAAACGTGCGCTCCTTCCAGCTGTGTTTAAATCTGTCTTACAATAGCTCAGCCCTGCCAGCAGCAGCAGCAAAGCTAAACAGATGGAATCAAATAAATTGGCTGCTTTTAGACTAATAGATTAAGCTGCCCGTAGTCCTTTAAAGGAGAAGAGAAGGAGCTTAAATCTGCCACTGCGCGTTCGTGGGCCCCCGGCCGCTCTAAATCCAGTTAAAGTCACCTTCAGCGTAATGTGGCTCTCTTTTACGACATGCAGAAATCTTGCTCTCTCCTGGGACCAGTAACGACACGCAGTGTAAATCTCTACTGCATCTACAAAGTTGCTCTGACAAATCTGAGCAGTTCACCTCTGACAAATGTGCCGGGTGCTCGTCGGTGAAGGCCTATAATTATTGTGCAGAAAAACATAAATGAGCAAGTGCATCACACCACTTCTGTGTTCATTCATTATACTGCTGCCATTCTGGGGTTTTCCACTGGGCAAGTGTTTACCTGCTTACCATATTTCCCTCAGCAAAGGAGGGCTCCTTTCTCTGTCATTAGTACATCGGTTAATTTATGTCTTTAGTAAGTAGGGATTTTCTAGAGTTCAATGTGTATATGAAACACTTGATAAGTTCTTGAGCCTATTTATTAAACAACTGCACTCTGAACTCTTTGAACATTGTATGCATTTCATTTTATTTAATTGTTTATCATTGTGACACATTTGGCCACTCTTGTGACCATGAGTGTCACCCCCTGCAGGACACTCTCTCCGCTCTGGAGAGCAGCTTCAATGACAGACTGATCCACCCTCGATGTGTGAAGGAAAGGTTCCGTAGGTCTTTCCTTCCTGCTGCTGTCAGACTTTATAACAAACACTGTTAGTACTGAACACTCGCAATACTGACCTAACCTAATACTGATGTGCAATTCTGTCATATGTGCAATTACTGTGAAATTCATGTGCAATCTATGTGCTGTCGTGACACATATTCATGTGC
This sequence comes from Eucyclogobius newberryi, assembly GCF_026437365.1. NCBI lineage: Eukaryota > Metazoa > Chordata > Actinopteri > Gobiiformes > Gobiidae > Eucyclogobius > Eucyclogobius newberryi. The sequence continues at coordinate 15,735,943 of NW_027315768.1, read as the reverse complement.
AATTACGGTCGTGATCACATGCAATGGTATTTATTTATTTATTTGTCTATGGGAGTTTTTATTTATTTATAGGAGATCTTCTACTGAAAGTGTTTTTCAGACTTCCTATAAGTGATCTGTTCTTCTGTATCTACCTCTGTATCTACCTGCGTTGCACCAATGAAATTTCCCCATGTGGGACAATAAAGGAATATCTTATCTTGTGACGACTCTAGCAACAGATATTATAATCATTTTAAATAATCCTCATATCATCCACCAACTTGAGAATATTTTGTTCATATTTTGATGTTTTCAATCTCTTATTTTGTTCCACTTTATTAAGCCCTCTTGTGTGTCTCCTCTCTCCCAAAGAATGAAGTCACCCTGCTGAGAAACGAAGTGGCTCAGCTGAAGCAGCTCCTCCTGGCTCATAAAGATTGCCCTGTAACCACCATGCAGAAAAAATCTGGCTATCACAGTGAGTAATGCCCCATTATTCTCAGCCCGAGGCGCCCGGTCCAACACGTGGAAAATGAGCCACAGCTAACATCTCCAAGCCTTCCTTATGAGCAAGCATGAGCTATTGACACATACCCTGACTTTGTGTTGAGAAAGTTTGCACAAGCTAAAATATCTGAACACAAATTCTGATTGATAGAGAAGGCCACAGGTGTTCACGTCCGAAAATCTGTGTTCCTCATTGTGAAACTTGAAAAAGCATTTGTTTGAGGAACATTCAGAACATCACAGTCCACTACACACTCACACATTTCCAAATTTTCAAACTAAACTTGGTTATTTATTCAGATTCTTTGCAGTTTGTTTACTTCCCTGTTTTCAGCTGCGTGTCTGTCAGTGAGCTCATTTCATTTCAAAGTACTCTTGTGCTCTTTCTCCATTTGCACATAGGTTTTGTCATGTATTGTGTTTCAAAACTGAACAAGCAGCAGCCTCGGAGCTCTTTTTCTCTGCTCTAAATGCCTACGCTGACTCGTATTGACAATGATTGCCTCTGAAATGAGTCCATTAAAGCAGGAGGCCTGACAGGACTGCAGAGCGCTCTGGTTGTGGGCACTGGGCTGTTCATTATGCATGCCTTATTGTGAAGTATCCTCTGACACCCGTCATGTGCATTAAGGGACTGATGGTTCCCAGGCTCGAGGGGGCTGGGGCCCAGTGGCACTTGGTATCAGCTGGACGGCTACAGAAGGACCAGAAATGGGCTATCTTTCTTCTGTTTGTTCACGACGACTTTTTATTGGCCCTTCAGAGTGAGAAAACAAACAGGCCTTGTTAATACAATGGGCTGGAAGAATATTTCAACTTGTGTGTTTAAGATTTAAAGTGACAGCTCTAGTGTTTGTTTTCTAAATGATAAGACTGTTATGTATGTGATGTATGAAGATGATAAATTATGATTCACTCAAATTTATGGCCCAATCTTGCTATATTTATATTTACGTATATTTCTATGAATTAACAAGTACCAATTGCATGGGGCTTTACCAGGGAGAGTGCAGTTTTAGGTTTACAGTTCATAACAAATCAGTTTTTGCTACTGGACTAGACAGTGCAAAAAACACAACATCAAACAGAAATCTATGTTTGTCAGGGAATTATGGAATGCCATCAGTTACCCATGTAAAACCTACATTTCCCATCAGGCCAGAGTGCCCTCCAGACCCTGCTCTACCCTCCACGCTCCTGCCCACCTGCCGCCGCTACGCATGGGCAGGAGCGGGGAAATTACCCAGACTGCCCCGCAAACAAGCCAGGACATGTTTTCGGTTTGGCTCACCGATCCGTCCATCTGCTCGCGGCACTACCCGACAAGGATCTGGCCGCAGAAGAAAAACTCCCAAAATTGGGTGTATTATGATGTATCAGCCGGCCAGGCCCTTAATGCCATTAGGAGCGATAATACACACTTGAACATGGTAAAAACCCACCAGGCGGATTTATTCTTCGCCTGACCTTCTGCGCTGGGAAAAGTTTATAGCTCTTTGACATTCACTGGCACTGAATCAAATGGTCAAAATCTACTCAAAAACGCGTCCGAAAGCCCTCCAATGCATTCACTTTGCATTTTAATTGCCGCTCTTGCTCCGGAATGCGCACTTTTACTATCCCGAAATCATTAATTACAAAGTGCCAGAACAAGTGACTTCATATCATTAGCAATATTAATTATCATTGTGCTCCTTATTCCTTTATGAAACAGAGCATGAGAGTAGAGAGCTTTTTTCCGCCTCCATCAGGATCCAATTAATTCAATGCAACTGCCTAACAGCTGGTGGCATTTCGACTCCAAGTCTTCCCTAGTCTCCAGTGTGAGCATCATTAAAATCAGGTGCTGTAATCATCTGTCGCGGCAGTAGTTGGCAAGGTAACAAAAAACAAATGAGAACGCAGTTAAGGGATGGGGAAACGGTGCCACATGCCCCACAATGTAATGTACCCTTATGATGTGGGTTTAAATTGACATTGGAGCTTTAATTAAAGGAAAAGGGTGGCACAAGTTGCATTATGGGGATTAATGGAACAGTTTGCAGAAACAGCACGCGGAGGAGGCTGCACTACATCTGACGAGGATGACTTTTCACCAGCCTTCCCACTGCCTCCTCTAATGTGTCTAAAGCTCAGAGTTAATGGGAGAATGCTCTTGCATCAGGGGCGCGGCGTCGGAATGTGGAGGAACAGAACTGTACTGGCTGGAATATAACCATGTGATTTGCTCCGTTTAAGTGATTTTAGTTCCCAAAGGAGAAGACAGTTGGAATTTAAGGGATGAGCAAAAGAATGTGGCTGGTGTTTGGGTTTCTGCCGCCTAGCTGGAAGGTTAACGGTTCAAACCTCAGCCCAAACAACATTTTCATACTTTGAACCCAGTGCGGAATTCCAGCCAGATTGTCATTTATGTGCAGGTAGTGGTGGAAACTTTATCAAAATGTATTTATGAATGTTGTCTAGAAGCTATCCAAAATGTTTTCAAGTGTAATGTGCAGCTGTGTGAGACCTAACAAAGCCTTCTCTAAGCTGAGCAGGGGTGGAAAGAGTACTGAAAGCCCAAAAAGTAAAAAGTGCATATGAAAAAAACTACTCAAAGTACTAATTACATGGGAACACAATTTGTTTTATGTATATTGTATTAAAACACTGGATAAATGCAGTTGTTTAAATTTAATTCAGTTGTTTTAAACTGCATTGCACACATTCTCGGGCTCTGGCCAATCAGAGCAGGCGATGCTTTGAGATGTGAGACGAGCACAAATGGGGATGATTGGGGCTGTACTCATTACTTACAGGATTTTTAAATATGACTAATTACTATTACAGGGGTAGAATGTACTCATTTCAAGTACAGGTTTAAATATCGAGTCAAAAAACAACAATTAAGCAAAAATAAAAAAATCACAGCTCTCCATCTACTGTAAAGTGCAAGATAATTGCTGTTTTTGTATATTTTATGGATCAACAGCTCTTTTGTCATCAGACGTTCTCAAATGTGTGTCTTTGCTCCACAGTTTTGGAGAAGGAGGAGAGCTGTGAGGAGATGTCAGTCCCGAGCAGCCCTCAGAACGAGGCCATCCAGCACAGCTCCGTGAGCACGTCCAACGGAGTGAGCTCCTCCTCAGCAGAGTCTGTGCTGCCCAGCGCCGCCTCCACCACCTCCTCCGACCACAGCACAACCGGGAGCTGATCCCAAACACCGTGCCCACCTCAGTCCCACAAACACTGGAGGGGCTTCTCGCAGCTTTATTTACTTTGCCTCCTACTTTATTTGATGCATTTTTTGTACTTGTATGAAGAAAACACGTGGCACTTTAGGTGTTTACCATGAAGATGTAAACCATGGTGATGGAATGTTTTGTATTTGTGATTTATTTATTACTCTTAATATCTCGTATATGTATTTATTTATATAGTGTATGTTGAGCCTGAAGCTTGGACCAAAGCGCAGTGGCTCAATGTTCATTTATTTGCTTCGTTCTTAAATTTGTAAGCACTTGGTATGAAATTCCGTCACTTTTTATTCTGTTTTGCGTTTAACATTTTGCACATTTTGAGAGACGACGGGTTTACCTTTAGATTCAACGGTCACTAGTTCTGTACTGGCAGCTTTTCTTAGTTTTGAATACTGTCTTAAATGTAAATGAATCAGATTTGAACACTAATAGTTGTGTGTGGGAGCAGCTGTAGTTGCATCGTGCTGTTTGAATGTCTGACCTCCACTTGTACAAACGCTGTGAGGAGGTCCAGGGGTTAGAAATATGTGTCAACTCATTTACATTCCATCTGTCTGATTGTTTCTGAAGCAGTGATTGTAGGGCCACCTCATTATTCAATCATGGTGATGTGGACTCATGCCGTGCCATTAACGTTTTGTATCAAGTCTCTGAGTACCTTTATCCTGATGGAAATGACCTGTAGAGAAAAGATCCCACTATAACGGTCTTTGAACACTTTAGGACTTAATGCGGTTCTATGAGTCCATTTAGGAACATTGTAAATAACATTGTATGTGCTCTTGCTATTCTGTACCTTATTTTAGGTTAGTCCAGATTTTGTAGCTGAGCCCATTGATCACAGGGCTAAACTTCAGTCAGTATTCACTGGTTCTAGTAAATAAAAGAAGATGTGAACAGGAATCACAGTTAAACCTAAAGAGGATGTATATTAGAATACTACTTCTGCTTGAAATACCTGCAAGAATGAATTCATATTCGGAATAGTAAGCACATCACTGTTGGTTTACCCTTTTTGTTAGTTTGTACTGCTTACTACTGTGTAGTTTAAAGACGTTTTCATAAGATAATTTAAAAAGTGTAATGTCAAGTGCAATTTGCATGAGATTACAATTCTCTGCGAGAATTAATGTTATGTCTCTGAAAATATTCTTGGACAAGTTCATTTAACTAAGTTAATGAACGCTTTGGTTTGTTTGTTTTTTTCCTCAACTGCTTAAAGGAGTGTGATTCTGTGTTGGAAGTGTACTTGTAACTTGTGGAAGTTCTGTAAAACAAGGATTGATAAGTTGTTGTAATAAACCTTTTAATATCTCTTTAAATTCATTGTTGATATATATTTTATTGGGGCAGGAGCGGTAAACCTTCAACATTATATTTTTATATTCACAAGTGTATTACACCATCAAAAGACCTATAAATACACCAAACAGTTGTGAACATATTTTAAGCTTTATGACTTAAAATAATACAGAACTGTTTTACATTTTTAGATTTGTTATTGGTGGCATTAGTTCTTTTCTCCTTTTACAGTTCTGTTCTTGGGCAGAGAGAAAGATCTGGCAGCAATTTCTGCTCATCTCTAGCCACCATTCACACACACTCGTTCATCAGAATGAATTCATGCTGAAAGCTACTTAATTCATTTCTTTATTGATACAGGGACAGTGCACAATATACATTAACCTAAATAGGAGAGATGCACTGTACCAGGCTGTGGCTCAAGTGTTAATTTCCACTGTAGTTCCTGGGCAGACTTAAAGAAGCAGAAAACATTTTAAGAGTGAGATTTGACCTCTTGACCTGGGCCCAGAGTCACTGCTACTTATACTCTGTACAATTGTTGTTAGTTACATCTATTTTATTGAGTGAAAAGTTACTGTCTGAACATGTCCCAGAGAACAAAATTATATGGTGTCTGCTGCCTCCTTGTGGTTGATTATCAGCTTCTTTTTTTCATCCAATATTTAAATAAAACAACATATTTTGTAACATTTTTAAATTATTGTTATTTTGAATTTACTATTATTAAACAGTTCCAAATTGTGTTGAATTATTAAGATAATCTAAAGTATAATTTAGTTTGTCTAATAAATAAGTATGCTTTATGAAGATTCATACTGCCATATTCACCTAATACTCAGACATTGAAAACAAAAAGCTGAAAGTTTGATGTAATATTGTTGGCATGACGATGTAACCAAAGCTGTAACACTGTTGCACTTAAACGTGTAAAGACAACATGCACTGACACAAAGTCTCCGGCAGGAGGTGCTGTGTCCTCACATGTCTCAGAAAGAGTGTTATTTGTGTAAACATTATGCACATGAATATTAATTGATGGAACGTCAAATTGTAAAATAATAATGAGCAGGGCATTTTTTCTTACTTTTAATCATCTTTAGAAATGAAACATGCTGGAAATATGACAAAAAGTGAAATTAATGTAACGTGTCACATGATGATTCCACCCAATAGCGCATCCAGTGTTTGATAAAGTAATCCTTTTGCTTCCTTGGAGACATTCCTATTTGGGTCTTACATCCTAGAATAGTTTAGTGGCAGCTCGCTCACTGTAGAACTGGGGCAGCCTGATTAGCCGCACATCACAGAAGGGGAAATGTAGATAAGTAGGTCATGGATCACCAATAACAACAACTCTAGTGTCTATTTGTGAATGTAAACGTGATGCTGAAATACGGCTCTTTGAAGTTAGACCCAAGGAGAGGATAAAAAAGAAGAAGATCCTCCTCCCTCTCTTCTCTCCTCTTGCAGTCTTAATTGTGATTGTTTGATTAATGAAATTCCCTCTGGCAAACAGACTTCATTATTCATTATTCATTCCATAATGATTGTAATGTTCATTTGATGAGGTTTCTGTAATTAATGCACCCAGGTTGTTTTATGTGTTTTACAGCAGCCAGGAAAGCTCTCATCCTGGAACATGTAATGTTGAATAAAATAAAAACCTACATTTTAAGAAAAATGTTGAAAGTTAAATTTAGACATAGGCCACTCAATTTGACTACAGTAAAAAGGCTTGTAGATGCAATAGACCGATATTTTTGTTTTGTTTTTACCTTTATTTAACCAGGAAAGCCCCATTGAGATTTTGGAGATCTCTTCTTCAAGGGAGACCTGCCCAAGAGTCTTGAGACTGAAAATTTAATCGAGAATCGTGAAAAAGAATAGTCTGGGGGGGCAGTGGCTCAGTTAGTAGTGTAGTAGTGTGTGGTTCCAATCTCACTCTGCATAAATATTTTTAGACACTGGTGTGTGAAAAGTTTAGTTCATTGATGTAAGATGCATCGAGAGCTTTGAAGGTAGAAAATCACAATGTAAATGTAACCATTTTACAATGATTGTTCGAGGGATAAATTTGTTTTTTGTTTTTTTTAAATAAAATGCATATGTTTGTCAGTGTTTTGTTATGTGTGGCTGCTTTGGCTTTGGAAATATACCATGCATTATTCAAGACTCTAAAAATATAATACATGTTGCAAAAGGGAAAGTCATGCGTTTTCACCTCGGGATAATTGAAACGTCTTTTTTTCAGTATTTCATTTCAAGTCTATTGGTTGTCTATGTGGAGTGTCTTCCCCTCACCTCCCCTGATAATCACAGCCTCCTCCTCCAGCTGTTCCCTCCTTCGCCTCGCTCATCTCCTCCGCACACTGCAGTTTAATTAGTCCAGGATTAGGGTCAAACGTCCTCATTTACACTGTGTAACCTGCACAGGCAGCGCAGCCCTTTGTCCTCCCGCGCACATACATTTATAAACTGCAGACGTCAGGCCTCCAGCTCCAGTCTGCTGTCCAACAATAGACTGCTCTTTTCCCCTGCAGAGAATCCAGGCATTTACATTGAATACAGATTATGTAAATACTCTGCTTATGTCCCGAACCAAACATATTGTGTGCTCCCTCTGGCAAAGTTGAACCCCTTTGTCATTCAAATGTCCCATAGAAGGGCATTTCTTACTGACTCATTTGCATGCATTTCCTGTACCTTCATTTATTATAGTCACATGCTACACGTGCACCAAAAATCTGATCATTATCTGATTTATGGAGTTATTGAAGTCATATCAACAATTACATCTGATGTGAGCAATCTGATTTCTTTCTGATAGTTCACTCCTTGAAAAAAATGAAAAGAGAAAATGTTAATGCTCATGTTAATGTTATAAACCATGATTGTGTTGTTGTTGGTGTCTTCTTGTATTTTAATGTTAGTTTTTTACAAACTTTTATGAATTAATCTTTTTTTCTGGTAGTGTGATCTAAATCCAAACACTATTGATGAAAAAAAGGAAGAAGCAAAATTTGAAATTAATTGTACTTATTTTTTTCGTACCAAATACAGTACAGTTACTCTAAAACCCATTGAATAACTAACACATGCCACAGAGTGTTGTTGATGATCAGATTTCTCTTGAACATGTAAACACACTATCTAATTATTGAGTTGTCTGATTATTAGTTATTTGATTTCCCAGGTCATAAATATACTCAATACTGCAAGTGAATACGTTGTGTGGATGTGAGCTCATTCCAAAGGCCAAAGACAAGACTCTCTGAGGGTTTGGTGGATGTGTCCCTTGGGTCAGTGATGCCCCGAGTTTTGTCTGCAGGCAAGACGTGTCTCTCTGTCGGCTTCACATTAGCATCAGGCTGCTCAGCATTAATATATGCACATGTGAGTCTGTTTCCCCCCAGCAACTGATATAGAAATCAATATTTAATAACTGTTCACACCATGTCATTTCTGCAATATGCATTATAGTGTCTCCAGAGCTGAAGAGGTTTTCTACTGGAGCTCAATATGGTTCATTGAGGAACTATTATACCTGACCTTTAATTTAAATATTAGGACTGTCACTAATTAATATTTTAGTGTAGCAATTAATTCTATAGCACCTTGAGGATTTTTAATACATTTTTACTAAATAAATGTTGAAATATGGTGAGTAAAGGCTTCTAGATTGACAGTATTTACAAATAAAGTGTGTTAATTCAGACATTGTTCATTCTTTTTTTGCCATATTTTATTTAATAATGCCACTGTGTTTATTATAAAGAGGTCTTTTCATATTTGTTTTAAAGTCTATATCGTCCAGATGATGATTATGAGGATCAAAACATGACTACAATTACAGATTAAAGCCGCAAGCGGCATCCAACGACCCTCGCGGGCCGCCGGCCTTCCGACTCTGCGCTTTCGACTTGATAAAGATGGCGCCCTTATTGTGTGTTGAATTAAAAAAGAACTTGACAGACGGCGACACATTGGACATGGCCAATCCAGTGCAAATGAACACAAGTGTCGGTCAAATGTGCGGGTCCGCCACACAGAGACCGTGACACTTGGAATAAAAATATGGATAACTTTTGATGCCGCGCTTGTGTAGATGATTTTCCCCAAATATGAGCTTGATCGAGCTATTGCCCTTAGAGGAGTTTGTTAAAGTGTGAAGCGTAAATGTGAACATTTCAGAGATTTCGCTGTTTTCCCATTTCTGACATATATTTGCGGGTCCGCCACACAGAGACCGTAGCACTTAGAATCAAAATATGGATAAGTTTTGATGCCCCGCTTGTGTAGATGATATTCTCCAAATATGAACTTGATCGGACAATCGCCCTAGGAGGAGTTCGTTAAAGTGTGAAGCGTAAAAATGTGGTGATTTGAGCGATTCTACGATTTTCCCATAAGGATAACATGGGATGTTTCTGTCATCGCTACGGTTACGCCGTACAAAATATGACTTTGGCTTTCATACTTTTATGATCAGGATGGCAAATTAGAATTTTGTTCAAAATATCATGTCATTTGGAAAAACTCTATTGTTTATAGGCCACTCTGAAGGCCAAATAGTCAGAATTCTGGGAAACGTTTGCGGCTCCGTCGCACAGAGACCGTATAAGCTATCCTTAAAATTTGGATAACTTTAGATGCCCCACTTGTCTAGAGGACGTACACCGATTTTGAGGTCGGTGGGCAAAACGCACTAGGAGGAGTTCGTTAAAGTGTGAAACAGAAAAATGTGGATATTCGAGAGATTTAGCGGTTTTCCCATAGGGATAACATGGGAGGTTTATGTCATCGCTACGACTACGCCGTAAAAATTAAGTCATTTGTCTGATTGGCTTTTTTGATCGCGACGCCAAAATAGAATTTTGGGTAAAGTTTAGAAAATTTTGGTAAAACTAATTTTTGACCTTCAATGTTAATTTAAAGGTCACTCTGTAGGGGGCGCTATTACGCCCATTTCAATTTTGTCATCATAAACTGGTCCAAACTAGAAAGTTGAACAACTGATTCAAATTTGGTCCTAATCGGACTTGTTTTGATCAAATGGGAACAATTTTTAGATCTGCAATATCCCAAAATAAGTTGTCCAACTTTGCGGCTGCGCCGCACACAGACCGTAAAAGGTATCTCAAAAAATTGGATAACTTTAGATGCCCCACTTGTCCAGAGGACGTACGCCAATTTTGAAGTCGGTGGGCAAAACGCCCTAGGAGGAGTTCGTCAAAGTTTGACGTGAACAAAATGGCTAACACAGCGTGTTTTCATTTTCAAAGGAAGATGGCGGGCATAGGGTAAGTCTGGGGGCGTGGCCACAATAATATTTGTTTTTTGTCCTCACGAGAGGAATACGTGTCCCGAATTTCATAGCTCTACGACAAAGTTGACCTCGGGGCGTCTCCCATAGGCGCAATGTATTTAGACTTTTGTCGGTGGCGCTGTCGCGCCATTTTGTAACGAAAAAAAAAATGGCCCGGAAAAAACAACATTTTTCGCCGATTTTGAATTTTGGGTAAAGTTTGGTGAGTTTTTGAGCATGTTCAGCAGAAGAACAAGAAAAATAAAAATAATAATATTTTTAGCAAAAACAATATAGCCGTTTCCACTATAACAACAAATTATACATCGTTTGAAAGCTCTAAGCCTTCCCCATGCCGCCATGGGGTGGAATCATCATTACGTCGGGATGCCCCGCCCACTCCCCATAGACTTCCATTGATTTGAGCAGATACAAGCATGGCCCATGCCTGCGGCATGGATTCTCGCGTACAGGACAATGCCAGGAGGGTTTTTGGAGGAATGCAGCGCTTCGCGCTGCTGTTGTCAACAATTTGTGAATGGGCTACGCCCATTCACAAATTGTTGACTATTTCTGTCATAGCAAGAGTAAGTATGCATGATCCATGCCTTCGGCATGGGCTAGTTCACTGTACTTGCCAGGGGCGACGGGGTACCAAACATGCGGGCTGCGCCTTCGGCAGCGTTGCAGGAGCAATAGGCCCTCCGCCCTGCTGGGGCTCGGGCCTAATTAGTTGATTAGTCTTCCTGAAGATGTGAGACAGGCCTCTACTGTCCAAAACTAGGCTCAAAACTGATGGTTTATGACAAAAAGGATTTTAAATTCAAGTAAATCTTCCAGTGATTATGTTTTAACTATTTGTATTGTAATTTTAATGTTTTTTTCCCTGTTCGATAGAAGTTTTGCTTTACAAATAAACTTGCCTTGCTTTAATGGTTGCAGCCCTATTAAATATTTATTTGTGTATGTATTCTGAAAGCATAATTGAGTCAGGAATATTTTGTGCAATTTTATACCAACTATATTTAATCTGAAGTTAATAATAACAACTCCAAGCATTTTCTGATGGTCAAATGTTAATGCTTTGTAACTCTGATCGCTGGTACACTTACATGATGACAAAATGACCTCAAATATCAAAACATGGCTGTTTTTGTCTATGTGCATACAATGTAAAACGTGCAATATATTTCCAGCATATACATAACGTCGTCCGCTCATTTGCCATTCTGTGTGTCTGGCTCTGTAATCGTATTCAAATCCTCTTGTTATTTCATGCAGCGCTCTGTCCCACATCAGGGAGACGAGCCCTTGTCATTAGTATCAAACATGCTCTGTGCTGGTGTTGTAGCTCCTATTGTGTCATATAACATTTCTGAACAAGTGTGTCGAGTATTATGTCGAGTAAATGAGCTATTATGGTAAAGACTTTTATGCTACAGAAGATAATTTACTAAGCCTGTCAGAGTAAATGTTTAAGGCAATATGTTGAAATGAATGTATTATTTTTGTTCATGATCCTCTCTTTCCCCTGTGTCTCTTCTTGGTTTGCATTTCAATAGTTTTGTTAAATTGATAACAGTATATATCCAATCATGGACTTTTTACAGCACTATTTAGATCTATTTAAAGTATCTAAAAGTGTTATTGTGGTTATTTATTACAAATATCCTACTGAATAAACGGCAGATCCTAATCCAGTGACTGTAAATGATCAGGATAAGAAACTGTAGTAAATATTCATCACAGTTTTACATCAGTCAAGTTTCAGTTTGTCAAGGAAAAAACAGATGATTAAATTATTATTAAGAAGTTATTATAAAACAGGAAGTAGTCTGAGTACTGTGTCATCAATAACTATGACAATACAAAATGCAGAGACAATTTACACAATACATTTAACAAAATAAAGGTGTTATTATTCGTCAAATCATAACTATTGTGTAATTTATAGGATTTGTCCTTGTTTACCATAGTAGCAGTTGTGGAATTACCTCAGATCTGCTGCTCATGTCCAGGAAGTGGAATCACCAAAACTGTCAAACTGGAGAAAAATAGGCAAAATATTCTGTAAAATCAACAAAAGTGGCTGTTTTAGTGAAATGTGTCGGCATATGCACTTTACTTCCTTTTGAAGTTACCTTGCTAGTTCCATCTTATCAGAATCAGAGTCTGAGAAGGTTTATTGTCACAAAATTCACAGTTTGGAACTTGCTTTTGTGATTTGGTGCAACAAACAACAATGAACAAGAAACACAGTTTAAATTTACTATAAGATAACTGTGCTGTAAAGTAAAGTGAGGTCCATTTTATACATGTGTCTTATACAACAATTGTGTTTTTATCAAATATATTCACACTATCACAAATATTTAACCTGACCCTAAATCAGAACCAGAGGAAATTCTATTGAGCCTGTGTCTTTCAGTGCCGAAGTTACATTTTACACACATTTATCAAACTTTTCTTGGCCCACCTGCCGTCTCCATCTCCTCTCTCTCCTCTCTCTCCTCTCTCTCCTCTCTCTCCTCACTCTCCTCTCTCTCCTCTCTCTCCTCTCTCTCCTCTCTCTCCTCTCTCTCCTCACTCTCCTCTCTCTCCTCTCTCTCCTCTCTCTCCACACTCTCCACACTCTCCACACTCTCCTCACTCTCCTCACTCTCCTCACCCTCCTCTCTCTCCACACTCTCCACACTCTCCACACTCTCCTCACTCTCCACACTCTCCACACTCTCCTCACTCTCCTCACCCTCCTCACTCTCCACACTCTCCACACTCTCCACACTCTCCTCTCTCTCCTCACTCTCCTCACTCTCCTCACTCTCCACACTCTCCTCTCTCTCCTCACTCTCCACACTCTCCTCACTCTCCACACTCTCCTCACTCTCCTCACCCTCCTCACTCTCCACACTCTCCACACTCTCCACACTCTCCTCTCTCTCCTCTCTCTCCTCACTCTCCTCACTCTCCACACTCTCCTCTCTCTCCTCACTCTCCACACTCTCCTCACTCTCCACACTCTCCTCACTCTCCTCTCTCTCCTCACTCTCCACACTCTCCTCACTCTCCACACTCTCCTCACTCTCCACACTCTCCTCTCTCTCCTCACTCTCCACACTCTCCTCTCTCTCCTCACTCTCCACACTCTCCTCACTCTCCACACTCTCCACACTCTCCTCTCTCTCCTCTCTCTCCTCACTCTCCACACTCTCCACACTCTCCTCACTCTCCACACTCTCCTCTCTCTCCTCACTCTCCTCACTCTCCTCACTCTCCTCACTCTCCACACTCTCCTCACTCTCCACACTCTCCTCTCTCTCCTCACTCTCCACACTCTCCTCACTCTCCTCTCTCTCCACACTCTCCTCTCTCTCCTCACTCTCCACACTCTCCTCTCTCTCCTCACTCTCCACACTCTCTTCACTCTCCACACTCTCCACACTCTCCTCTCTCTCCTCACTCTCCTCTCTCTCCACACTCTCCTCTCTCTCCTCACTCTCCACACTCTCCTCTCTCTCCTCACTCTCCACACTCTCTTCACTCTCCACACTCTCCTCACTCTCCTCTCTCTCCTCACTCTCCACACTCTCCACACTCTCCTCTCTCTCCTCACTCTCCACACTCTCCTCTCTCTCCTCACTCTCCACACTCTCCTCACTCTCCTCACTCTCCTCTCTCTCCTCACTCTCCTCACTCTCCACACTCTCCTCACTCTCCTCACTCTCCACACTCTCCTCACTCTCCTCACTCTCCTCTCTCTCCTCACTCTCCTCACTCTCCACACTCTCCTCACTCTCCTCTCTCTCCTCACTCTCCTCACTCTCCACACTCTCCACACTCTCCTCTCTCTCCACACTCTCCTCACTCTCCTCACTCTCCACACTCTCCACACTCTCCTCACTCTCCACACTCTCCACACTCTCCTCACTCTCCTCACCCTCCTCTCTCTCCTCACTCTCCTCTCTCTCCACACTCTCCACACTCTCCTCACTCTCCACACTCTCCTCACTCTCCTCACTCCTCACTCTCCTCACTCTCCTCACTCTCCTCACTCCTCACTCTCCACACTCTCCTCACTCTCCTCACCCTCCTCACTCTCCACACTCTCCTCACTCTCCTCACTCCTCTCTCTCCTCACTCTCCTCTCTCTCCTCACTCCTCACTCTCCACACTCTCCTCACTCTCCTCACCCTCCACACTCTCCTCACTCCTCACTCTCCACACTCTCCTCACTCTCCTCACCCTCCTCACTCTCCACACTCTCCTCACTCTCCTCACTCCTCTCTCTCCACACTCTCCTCACTCTCCTCACTCCTCACTCTCCTCACTCTCCTCACTCTCCTCACTCCTCACTCTCCACACTCTCCTCACTCTCCTCACCCTCCACACTCTCCACACTCTCCTCACTCTCCACACTCTCCTCACTCTCCTCACTCCTCACTCTCCTCACTCTCCTCACTCTCCTCACTCTCCTCACTCTCCTCACTCTCCTCTCTCTCCTCACTCTCCTCTCTCTCCTCTCTCTCCTCACTCTCCACACTCTCCTCTCTCTCCTCACTCTCTCCTCACTCTCCTCACTCTCCTCACTCCTCACTCTCCTCACTCTCCTCACTCTCCTCACTCTCCTCTCTCTCCTCACTCTCCTCTCTCTCCTCTCTCTCCTCACTCTCCACACTCTCCTCACTCTCCTCACTCTCCACACTCTCTCCTCACTCTCCTCTCTCTCCTCTCTCTCCTCACTCTCCACACTCTCCTCTCTCTCCTCACTCTCCACACTCTCTCCTCACTCTCCTCTCTCTCCTCTCTCTCCTCACTCTCCACACTCTCCTCTCTCTCCTCACTCTCCTCACTCTCTCCTCACTCTCCTCTCTCTTCTCACCCTCCTCACTGTGATGACGGTCCGATGCTTCTGAAGCTTGTCTGATTCTCGTCCCACTTCATAATGCATGGACATTGATCGTGCGATGAGCGGAGGCACGCGGCTCCTCTGATCCCAGTGTGAGGAGGACTTTTTACTTCTAAACTCTTTGAGCGCGTGCTGCTGTGGCGGCGGTGAGGTGCTGACTGACCTCTGGCTCCAACATGCTTACACCAGGGAACAGCGCTGCTAACTGCTGACCTGCACAAAGAGGAATTGATCGGCCGACACTTGAGCTGCTGGCCATTGATCGGGGATTGATTGGAGAATGAGTCGATGCAGAATTAGTTGAGGGACACTACACAATCTGTGATAAGTGTAAAACAATTTATCTTTTTTAATGTTACTGTATCCAAGCGCACCCAAGTTTGTGCTTCCTAGTAGATCAATGCCACATGTTTTACTGGAACGGTATTCTTTAGATATTCTGGTAACTGCCCCAAAATAAATTAGCCCATGTGTGTACTTGTGTGTACTTGTGTGTGTACTTGTGTGTACTTACGCATCAGATTAGCTCAGGGGCCGGTAGCTCTCTGTTGTTGAAGTCATGATTTTGACAATTTTCCTCAAACGCACCTCAATTGTTGTCATTTTACGAATCTATACATGTTATTTCTATTTACAACATTTAAGATACGTTATATTTTAGTTTTCTGGTATTTACGTTTAAACTATAACATGACTTTGTCCATTGTAAGCCACAATATTGATCTGAAACGGCTCAGCAATAGAAACAAGTCTGATATGATTCCGAGTTTTGATTTTGCATACGACTAAGATGGATGTGGGTGGAGATAGAGAGTAGGTGAAAACAGACCTGTTCTGCATTTATACAAAATGTCGGCCGCTGCAGAGCCATAAAACGTAATGAGGCAGACTGACATTGACTTGCATTACAATGTCGACCCCAATGTCTGTGCCCACCCCCCTCATGGCCCCGCCCACTGCTGACCGCTGTTACTGATTGGTCCCGTATCATTGCAGGCACAGTGCTGTTGATTTATTGGTGCTGCAGCCATCTTGATCCCCCTCATTAGCTTCTTCATTACACCGTCGATCATTTGGTAGGAGGCCACTTTGTAACTCAGCTTTTTATTGGGAACGTTTTGTGGCCGTTATTGTGATAGATTTTTTATTCCTTTGTTTTACTCTTGGCTTTTGCTCACAATGGCTCTGAAAAGTTTCGGAAAGATCAGAAAGTCTAGTAAGCATTAGGTAGGCAACCGTAACTTGCTCTTTGGACAAAAACATGTACTTTTTATTTATTTATTTTAAATAGCACAAGTTAAGTATTTGTTTGTTTCTTCTATTTCTTTATTTCTTTCTTTATTTTTAATGTGTGCGCTGAAACCTAAATTAACTACAAAATAAATATTGTGTTTATTGCCATTTGCCATATTTGTTTGTGGATAATGTAACAGTGGCCAGTCCAAATTTCCATTAGGATTGTTAGATATTGCTGGTCACTGTGACATATATGAACTTTTGACTCATAATGATGGCCCCGCACAGACAGACCAGTGTGCTTCCTGTGGTAGCACTTTGGTCAGTGGAAACACAGATTATTGCTTTAGCATGTGAAGCGAATCACCTGTGGCTTATGTTTGGCTGCTAAATGGACCCAGAATTTGGTTTGCACAAATGCCCCGAGACCGAAATGGCTCATTGGTTGTAGCAGAGGTCAGCATCTTTGGTTAGCCACGCCATCAACATGTCTGTACTTTAAAATACATTAGACAAATGTGTCCTTGTCTGTGTCAGCATCAATTGAGTAGAAGGCTGTGGAAAGAAAAAGACAACGAACCAAGAACTGTCTTCAAGACACAACGGCAAAAACCAGGTCCGAAGCAGAATATTTATATTATACAGAATACTATTAAAATAAACTACTCAAATATTTTTTTCAATATTTGGAAGATAAGCTGCAGGTCAGATCAGTTCTTCTGGAGGGCCTGATCTGGCCCGCAGGCCTTAAGTTGAATAGGCCTGGTTTAAGGATTAGAGTTCATGATTTTTATTGTGGGAAGAACATGCTTCACAAAGCACTAAAACCATTGACCTCTAAATGACTCACAACCACTTCATGTATGACGCTGTTACACATAGCGCCTGCACAGCAGCTCCATTGAACTGACCTTCCAGTGCACACATGCAACTGCAGCATATTTCCCTGCACTGTGTTCTCATGTATTTATGGTGTTTTAATCAATATCAATAATTACTCAGATACAATCTTCTGCCTCCGTCGATAACTGTTCGGCTTCACTTACAGTATATCCATCATGTGCTGTTGAAAAGGTCTCTTTGTCACAAGACATCACACTGCACTCAGTCAAGTCAGTTCTTTCATACACATTTCATAAAACTATCTTCTAAAAACATCCTTATAAGCACTGTAAAATATTATATTGGGTGTGTTAGAATTAGTTTTGGCCCTCGCCATTTTTAAGCCGGCTGAGCTTGATGAGTTAAAGGGATTATTAGACTGGGACTGAAGAGCAGAATATGAGCAGCAGCAGCAGCAGCAGCAGCAGCAGCAGCAGCAGCAGCAGCAGCAGCAGAAGCACCAGATAATGGGGCCACTTCACACACACATGAGAGTGCTATTACGGCTCTATGGTATCACAGGGAAAAGAGCAGGGCCCCACCTTAAGGGCCTTGAAATGACTCCCAGTGAGCACAGAATTATTTAACAGGCGACTCAGAGATCAGACTGCCTGAAGTCACTACGCTCAGAATGTATAGAATCTGTGTGTTCAACTGTTCAGTCAGACACTGTCGCCTCTGGTATCACTGTTCTAAAAATGAACTAAAGTCTTGATGATTTAATGCAAACCTTCTTTGTGTACTTCTTACTCGGAATGGTTGGTTTAGCTTTACTCTGACACAGCACAGGTGATGAGATGTAAAATGTGAGAATAAATGTTACTCTGAATGTTAAATCTTACTGTAAACAAATCATTCTTATATGAACCTTTAAAACATTGCTGACAATGTTTGCTGAATGTCCCTCTCACTCTCTCTCTTTCTCACGCTCACACATTCCCATTTCACACTAAACTGGCCTGTCCAATAAAAATATATATACATTTAAAACATTGAAGAGGAATTGACAAAACATAATGAGTTGGGTACAGTGCCCATTTACAAGGACATTGTATTGTGAGCCTTTATTATTTTTTTGAATATATAATTTATCTAAAATAGAAATACCATGCCATTCATTTAAATATTTTTTTCCTGTTACAAAGACGCAATGAAACATTCCAAAACCTTTACATTTGTCTCATTATTCATAATCCTGGTGCATGTGGATGCTGTGGGCGCTGGAGGAAATGCTCTTGTATTGTAATGCAGATGAGATGTTCTGCACGTTATGTTCATGACATCATCCAGTGCAACCTTCCAAGACCTTCTTTTAAACACAACAACAAAATGGCTGCGGCTCACGTACGTCTCCTTTATAGTTTGACTTGAGTTTGACTCGGCCTCTTCCCTGTGCGGCTCTTATAGGATATTATCATTGCTCACCAGAGACTGAAGGTTGTGTCGCGCCGGTGATTGTTGAGGCTGATTAGCAGACTTGCAGCTGTTTGCTTTCACACCACCGAATGAATTAATCAAGAAGACAAAGACAAGCTAATCACTGTTTTAACGTCCCCCATTAAATCAAGTGAGGGCTAATTACCGCAGTGTTCAATGCAAGACTTTCTGAAATATTTCATATAGCCCAAGGTTGCATAATCTGTGTTGTGTTTTTGTTTGTGTTGGCTCTTTCTTTGTTTTGGTTTTTAAAAAGATATAAAAGCAATTATTTCTCAATTGTAGTGGCGTTCAAGAAAGTTGAAGTGCATATGACAAGTTAGATGTCATATTCCACTCAAATGTAGTGGACATGATCATATTTATACTGATCTATAACAAACCTTTTGCGTATAATTCCCAAGTTTGACGATTTTGGTGAAGTTTATAATTGTACTTCCTGGTTGGACACGCATTCAGTCCTCTGAGGTCGGAACTTGGACTTGGGACTGAGGGACTGAGGTGTTCTCTGAGTTTCTGTTGTGTTCCAGTCGTCACGTGGCAAAAACAATGAGCAGTATTTTACAGTAACAACTCAATCCAATAATGAAAACTTTGGAATTGTACTTCCATTTAAGTCAAGTTATTACCTGGACATTGTTGTGACAGTAAAGTAAGTAAAGTACCGTATTTTCCGGACAATAAGTTGCACCTTTTTTATAACTTATATATGTTTTTTTCTTCTCTATTATGCATTTTTTGTTTTTTATGCATTTTTTGACTCATACGCCGGTGCGACCTATACTCCAGAAAATACAGTAAGTAAAACATCGCTTGAAAGAGGACTTTTGTTTGCTTTAGCTTTGTGTGATTAGTAACATTAGCATGACGACACATAACAACACATTTACCAGCAGAAGCTCAAAGGCTGCACAGGAGCAGGTTCACACAGAGCGAGTGGACAGTTGAGAGCAGCTAAAGGTGAAATATCACAAGTACCATCACCATCATGTTTATCCTTCATCAATCGCAGGGCACAGCCATGTTCTAACTCCAGGTTCTGAAATGTAGGAGGAATTCCGAATTGCAGGTCTATTCCAAAGGAAATGTGCTCAGCTCAGAGTTCTGAGGGCGACTGGAATGCACCATAATGCCATAACTGTTACCAAGCAACAAGGACCAAAATCCACACAGCCGTCGTGCCATCTCCGCACAAGCGTCTGTGGTAGGACGCCTCCCCCCTCCCTCCACAACATGAGAAAGTTTTGTTTGTTATATGTTTGTTTTTGTTAAATATAATACATATCCATCTTTGAGGCTAGCACAAGGGATAAATTACACAATAGTTTGGATTTGACAAATAATAACACCTGATAAGACCTTTATGATTGTTTAAAATGTGTCAGTTGTGTGTAAATTGTCCTTGCATTTTTGATTGAATGTCGCTTATGGATGACACAGAGTAATTCTGTTTTAGAACTCAGGTCTCCAGTTATTATACTTTTAATCTAATAAACTGTAACTTGTCTAAAACTATTTACTATTATAATTGTTTACCACCAAACTACACAAAGTAATAATGAGAAAACATGACATATGCACTTTAAGTAATGGAACCACAACCGAATGACCCAGTTACTTGCTTTGACCTCTCTGATATATAATAGATCATCGATTAACAAATATCAAATTATTAAATAAAACATATAAATTGTAGATGCTTCCACTTGGAAACACCCCATGTAAGTTTTAGGGATGGTATAGGTACAAAGGCCTGTTCATGTCATCTTTTGGCTTTATAATGTATGCACCATTTCCCCCTGAATCCAGATCTCCTTGTTCAAGAGCAGGTCTGGACACAGTCTCTTCTGTAAATCCAGGCAGGCTTTTGTTGGACCGGTCTAATTCTATCTTTGGGCACCAGGGTCCACATACAACTCGGACCACATAAGCTGACACATATTGATCGCTGCTGCACACATGCACGTCATTACATTTATGTCCCAGTGCAAACAGACCTAAAGCTTTTGGTTATAGGTTTCATCTAGAATCCGTGTTTCTCCTCTGTCCCCTGCTCTCAAAAGTAATAACGGGGAATTAGTGAGAGTTATTTGCTGTATCAGTCCGACAGAAACTGTACAAGTGATAATCCCCGATGACTGGAGAGCTGAGCCAGGAGCCACAAAGAGCAACGGTTTTACTGAACATTTGCCTGTTTTATATTGGGGGCTTTATTCAATTATTTCTTCATTAAGATCTGGAACAATGAAATAGTAAAAAGTAGTTGTTTATAATTTAATCGTGAAAATAGTAGGTACACCCGGGAATTATTGATTACTGACACTTTGATACATTTTTTGCTCTTTTGTTAACTATAATCCTAACAGCATACATTAAAGAGGACAAATAATACTTTTTTTCTTCCATTTAGTATTAAACTATAGCATACGTTTAAAAAAATCATTATAAACCACACATTTAAAATGGTTTGGTAATAGAAAAAAGTAAATTGACTGAACGCTACATATTCCACCCCAAGTCTTCATTTCCCAGATAATCGCAGCTACACTACAGAGCAGTGGGCGGAGGTGGGAGAAAACAGACATTTCCTGAGCAATCAAGCCATGAATGCCAGACAATGCAGAATGACTCAAACATGCAGCAATCTGTCCTATTTAACACTGTTCGCAATGTTGCTACTGCCACAATTAAACAACAATTTTGCTTTACATTTCCAACTCCGGCCTTGGCGATAGTTTATTATAAATGAGAGTATCTGAGGGGGTTGTTCAGGGGGGTGGGGCCGTGAGAGGTTGTGGGCTGGGGTGTGGAGGTGGGAGGGGCTGGACGTGCCAGACTCAGACACTCACGTGAACTGCTCGTTATTCAAGCAGCAGATTTGGAAATTTGCATAAAGGAACATGGCACGTGGCATATGGAAGCTGTCCACACTTAATCCCTCTTTTATTTCATTTTGCTAAAACCTTGCCAATCATTTAAGACATCTACAGTTCTAAAGAAAGTCATAAAGAACATACATTTCAGGCAATTTTTTTCTGTCCCAAAGTTCCTCGTCCAAGAGCCGTTGTACATTTAGACCTGTTTATTAATTTGCAGACATTTTGCTTAGTTTTGCTTGATGACCACTAAATTTTCTCTTTCTCCAGTGACAAAGGATGTTAAATCAGCACAGACCCTGGTTGAGACAGTCTGTGGTTCAACTGGGGGCCAATGAGGAACTGTTTTTACAATGAAATGCCTTGTTCTGACCCGGCAGTGCACCAGAAGATTACGTCCCAACTGACAATCGCACTTTGCTTTGAAATAAATTCAGCTTGTGATGAATGGCTCTGTTATGTATTCCCCTCATAAAGCAAGGTTAGGTAACACAGGAGGCAAAAGTGGGGGCTCACAGTCAATAGATTACATAAGTGTTGTATTTTTTGGGTGAACTCAATCTTTCTAATAATAGTTTCTGTTTCTCTGTATTTTAGATGCGCATTTTGCAGTCTTTGACATGCTAAAAAACAGGAAGAGTCAGTATCAGGCACAGGCCTTTTAGTCTGTCTCGTTTTTGCCTAAAATTCAATGATGTTATTCATGATATCATTCAAGGTTCACTGATTTGAGAACTGCCTCGAGTCAAGTGTATTGATTACATGATAGAGTAGTATAAATACATTCATGCTGTCTTCAAGACGTAATCAATGTCAATCATTTGGCAGTTCTACTCTTGAAGATGCAGCCACATGTTCCTGTTAGTTTACACTTTCTGTGATACATTTCTTTTGAAATACATGTTCTATATTTACTTCTTTAATGGGACATAAGGTGTGAGTGACGAAATAAGATCACAAGTAACTCGAAAGACTTTTTAATTAAATCACTTGTGCTATTCTGAAGGTGTGAAAACTAAGTGACATTTGATAACAAGGAAGGTGGTGTGAACAAGGGTCACACCTCTAGGCTTCAGCAGCAACCCACTAAATGTTGTGTTTTTGTAGAACTGCTATGAGGCGTTTTCAAAATATAAATATTATTTTACAAGACAAAATGCATTACTAATTATTTTACGGTATATGCTTGTATGTATACTGTTTAAAGGCCATAAACAGGCCTAATGCACAATTGCTATTTTCTGTATGAGAGCACAAACTATAAATAGAAATACCCACACCCAAGGCATGTTTCTGTCAAACGTATTTACTTGTGCTCGTGTGGGCTTAGTAACTTCACATTACACATTTATGCAGCTAAAATGTAAAACAGTCTTCCTGAAGATGTGAAACAAGGCACTGTTTAACTGTGCATCTGACTGAAATGATTTACCTGCACTGCATTATTTATATATTTATCATTTTGTATTAGAATTGAATGCATCTTTTTCTGTTATGCAAAGAAATGTTCAAATGACAAATCATGCTCTATAAATAAACCTGCTTAGCCTTCTTTGAGTCCCAAGACCAGAACAGAAACACAAAACACACGGCCACACAGAAAATACTGCCTTCCGTTAAACAAGTGGCACATCTTCAAGTGGCTGCTGAAGCTGAGCAGTTTTTTCACACTTTCACACCTCCATCATCAGGTGCATCAGCTCAGCGTGAGGAAGGTGCCTTTACTGTCTCCTCGTGCTTTTTTTCATAAACTTCCTCTAGGAGACACTTGAAGCAGTGCCTGTCATTCTCTGTGATTTCTCTCAGTGTAGCATAAACCATACTAATTGTATTGTTCATACCTCAGCTCCTTGTAAAGTATCTATTAGCTTGGTCTTCTCCTGGGACCAGTCTGCTAATTTGAGCAGCGAAGACAGGCGGCACTGTATAAAAGAAGTCCACCGGCTCAGTAACATCATTCTCCTGGGAAGCTGCAGCTCTTAACAGATGCTGTTTGTCTGCGCCTGCTGAAACAATCAAGTACAATATGGTCAGCGCTCCACAGGTCTGTGTCCTTAAAGTTATAGCACACAATGAGCATATCACTGATGCTAAACTAGTGCAGCCAAATGGAAAGTGACCACAGACCACCAGCCCAGTAAACCTTACATGGAACACACACATTGCTCTCAGCTGCAGCAACATATTACCAGTTTAATAATCCATGAAAAGAATTACAGTGCAATGAATGTCTGCAATAAAAGCAGTCTTGTCACAGGTATAGCCCTGAAGTCAGTCAATTGTAATATTTTACTGGTGTAAGTTGAAGTAGAACTGACCCAGATCACAATAACTGTCCAACGTTGTTCATAAATGTATTCATAAATTACAAGAATGGTTTGGAGACCAGGCTGTTTTTTTAACAGGACCATTTCAAAGACAGTTTTCTATAGTCGTCCTTTCTAGTAAGCACTTGTGCATGTGTGTTACATGTTTAAGTATGAAAAGTGCTTAAAGTTTGATTTATTGACTGATAGTAGACTTTTGCCATAGAGAAAATGTTTACTTTAGAAATATGTAGTCTTATGCACAAAATGGTTCTAATAAATAAGCAGAAGAGAAATTCACTCCTTAATAACTGCATTTTTTTTATAAAAAAGACATTGTCAACAAATCATTTTCCATTTCTGATTTTCATAGTATGCTATATTCAGTCACAGTATTGCAGCTTTTATTTGGTTGACTGATCAAAGCCATAAGCAGCCAAAGCTGCCATAATAGCTGCGTAACTGTTAGTTTAAGCCTTATTAACTTGGCAAACATATTCTGCAATTCAGGTTTTTGTCCACCAGCGATTGAGTCTGGTCATGTTTCATAACAAGGAAAGAATGTGGCCTGAATTATAAATTGGGTCTTTCTTGTTGAATCAATCAAGAATGTATTTTTCCGGTCTAATTCCTGTGTTATCTAACTCTGATGCATCAACTCAGTTTTCAACAACAGCAACAATGAATCTATTTCCTATCTATTTTTGAGGAGTTGCTTCATCCATCACAATATTTTTGCAATGCAGTCCGAGGAAAAGGACTTATAGCCCATGACTTGTTGTCTTTGAAAACATCTGATTATGTATAACATAACTATGAAACTCTTAGTTCAAGACTTTGTCCCTGTGGATGTTATGTAAGGTTCCCACGCGGAAAGAGCTGCATTAATCTATAAAGCCAGAGAGATCAACAAATGTTCAACATGGGATAAGTTACATGCTTCTACACATCGCTTCATGTGACTTTACTCATGGATGTAGTCTATGGGATCTATGTTGTGCATTGCTTCTCCAGTCTATAATGAATACTAGACTGGAGCGTAGACTTACGACAAAGCAATTTTGATATTATGTTCAGTAATATCTATTAACATCATAATTAGGCCAATAAGTCAAAGCATTCTCTTTGTGTTTATGAACAGTTACAAAGTAAGTGTAATGTGTTGCTGCACTTTGGCTAAATAACAAGGCTATTTGGTCAAATGCTAAGCTAATAACATTAGCAGCTCCTGATGCCAAAACAATCAAGCTCGTCAGCTACTTAAATGTTTAGCTCACTTTCACTAAAATGATCTTCAATCTGAACAAATGCTTAAGCTACAAGCTGTGTCAGCTAGCTAACATTTGTCTTTTATTGTGCACGCAGCACTTCCTGCAGCTTTAACACACATGATTCTCACTCCGGAAGTACAAAAGGTAGGTCCTTTTGTTGACCCAAGACTGTTCAGTGAAAAATAAGATGATAAAATGTTTATATAATTTAGCTTCCATCATCTGTCTGTGGATTTACTGAGAAGATCCTGTCACTTTCCACAAGTTCTCCAGCTCTGTTCAGTCACCTCCAGTGGAAAAGCAGGCTCCATCTTGTATTAACTACATGATTGAAGCCTGTTATCATCATCAGCTGCTGCCAAAATAGCCTCCATACAATGACTCATTCATCAAGCTCTAAAAGCGTCATTCATGCTCCTGCTGGCCTCCACACCCCGGCCGGCATAAAGAAGAGATAAACCACCATTCAGCTTTGAATTATTCCCACAACCATTTGTTATTCTGTGTTCAGTGTTTTTACTCAAACACGTCATCAACCAAAACCAAAATGAGGCTTGACAGGCTTATTGCAATAAACAGTCTAAACTATGTGTCATGATTTAAGAAATGTACAAAATAAACCCATTTGTGAAAAGTAAACCTTAAACATAAAATTGTACATAAGATGCATGTTTGAATAGTCCTGTATTGTCCTGTGTTCGAGGTTTGAGGGGGAAAAAAATCAGTTTTCATCTACCCTCTGTCCACCCCCTACGTAGCATTTGTTCTAAAAAATCAGACTTAATCATGAAGAAAAAAAAAACACAAACAGCTGCTTGCTATGGCTAGGGTCAATTATTTGTCTGTTTTAAATTGCTTGACACTGAACATAATGTGAAATCATGATGTAAGTACATTATAGTTTGATACTAAATGCCCCAAAAGCATGATATGTCTTCTTTAACAGCGCAGACCCCATAGGCACTTCTTAACTCACATTATATATGTAGAGCACGTTTGAACCCAAACGCCGCCATAATAGTTTAATGCATATTTCTTTATTTTGTCCTTGCAGGAATAAAGACAAGCGAATGTGTCTGGCTCCTGCACACTACAGTGGGTCTATGCATCGTAAAGAGCTTCTCCTCGGCATGCTGTGACCTTCCTGTTTGAATAGAGAACGCAGATACCAGCCCGCCATACATCACTGTCAGCGCACAGACTGCTCCAGCCACATCCAGGTAATCTATTTGTCCCGCAAAAATATGGTGTAATTTGTTCAGCTTTTCTTGCAAGCGCAGCAAAAAAGGAAACAATTTGAACCGCGCCACATGCTCACGCGCCGGTGCAGATGGGAGAACGCCACCGTAAGTATCTGCATGGTATGGCACTGACACTATATTCCTCCTACGCATCATAATTTCAAGTCCCTTCCACTGTATTTTATGCTCCGTGCGACGCCACAGTGCTGCAAACTCATGTCAGAATTGGAATTTCTTGTGGTAGTTTCACGCATTCAATGGCACAATTGAAGCCAGTCATCCATGCAGCCTATTTCTACTTTCCACATCACTTATCTAGGATTTCATTCACTCTCGTCATCATTATGTAAGGTTATGTAACTTAAATGTATATATATGTTTTTAAAAGATTCATTGTAATTCATGCTTTAACAATTCGTGTGACTTACTTGTCTATATTAACATTTAAAACCCTGCACAACAATTGAAGACATATTAAAAAAAAGGTAACGTGAGTAAGTGTTGATGTAATTTACAGTTGTACTAGGTCAACAGTGCATTAGAAAAAAAGAGAAAAAAGAACATTCCCTTAAATAACAACCTTCCTAAGCCAGACAAATACGCAGCATTTCTTCAGCTTAATGGCTTAAAACGAGGGAATACGGAAATGCTCAAAATAAAACGATAAGAAAGTTTTAGGGTCGCTCACAGATTGAAAAAGAAATTGGGTTTCGTGACGCAACATAAGCTAACGTTGTGATACTTTCAGCCATACAAACAGCACTATAGCTTGTACTTCCCTTCTCTGTTGCAGGATCTTTGGACAGGTTTCAAAACAGGCAAATCAATCAGTGTCAATTAGAGGTGTGTTCAAAGCGAGCCACATCCTGGGAGAGTCCGGCCCTCCTTATGCACTTAACAGCAGGCCAGGCAATTATAGTGCAAACAGTGCAAAGTGCCCAGGGTTTGCATGCAGGAGAGGAGAACACTGCCTCTTATCTACAACCCTCTTCAATATGTCCTCCAGAAGCCAGACGGCCGCTGAGTTCAAACACCACTTTTATGTCCAACTTAAACATGCCACTCTACATAAGAGCACCTGACTTCCTTTTGTTGTCCACAGGCATCTACCCCCGTGGCTGTCCCTTATGGCTACTGCGCTTATTGATTTCCAGAGAGGAGACAGAACAAGCGCTTCCTGTGTGGAGGTGAGAATGTTAGACTCTTATAACAGCGGAGTCGCGGGAGCATAATCACATTTGAGTAGCGGTGTGAAATATAAAAGCAGTGTGCTAATGCTTCTCACACACGTTGCCGTCACAAGGCTGCGTTTGACTTAGTTTGCATAAGCAGAGGTGTAGCAGGAGAAACATATGAAACTAATGGATGGGCATCATGTGGATAGGGCAGTTTTAAGGAAAGGCAATAAGCTGCTATAATGTATTGAATAAGTTTAATTATTGTGAGCGTTTTTTGTTTTAGTGGTTTCATTGTTATGTAATATGCAGGGGTTAGTGAGTATTTAGAACAATCAGTTACTTGTGGATAATGATATATATAGATCATATAGATTTTACTGGAAGTCTCAGTCTTATGAAACCTAAAATTCCAGTTTACCAGAACAAGTTTAAAATAGATTAGTATAAACTTTACATATCTCTTTCTCAATAGAGTTGTCAAGATGAATTTGTAGCACAACCACGGGAATATGTGTACAAAATAGACAACACAAGACACAAGACAAAACAATAAAAACATTGAGGTTTATTGACAGAAAAGTATGTTTACTAAAATGTCTTAAATGGTTGCGAAGTAAAAATATGTCACAATAAATTAGGGATGTCAAAAATATCACAAATCAGATACTAATCGATACTAAATCTGTTGAAACTATAGTTTACGAAGTATCAATTCGATATTAGAAATCAATGCATTAACAGGACAAAATTTGCTTTTTCAAGGCTAGTATTAGACCACATGATTACATGAAGAAACTACCAATATTTTGTGCTGAAAAAAGGTCTAAAGACGAGCCTACCCCATTAAAAGAATTATTGTGGTATGAAATCGGTATCGAGTATCAAGCCTATTTCTTAAATTAAATTTGAAATGTTGGTATCAATACTACAATAAATTTAACTTTTTTTCTCTGAATACAGATTCAGAATGGATTTAGTATGTCATTTAATCTATTGAACTCTTTCCATGCTACACCACTACAAACTACGCCATTCTGTTGCATCATCATCATCATCATCATCATATTTGACTATTTCCCATTTTGCTCTTTCAATTTCCTCTTCCTTTTATGGAGGTGGAGCGTTCTCATGGTGCGTCTACACCAGTGATCTCATAGTTTGCATGCATGCTGGGGTCGCCTTTTGTGCCGTCTCGCTCTTTGTGCGCCCCACTCCAGTTTCTGTGGTAACATGATTTTGAAAATAACTACTCCCCACTCTTAACGGCCCACTCTTCCGTTCAAGTTCTCCAGGCGGCAAAACCCACTCGTCTTGACTCATTCATCGCTCATTATCACCCGGCCCCCCCCCCCCTTTCATCTGCCCCCTCTTGTATTATGGTACATGGGGACAGAGATTGCAGTGTGGTAGTAGTGGTGGGGGCGGGGTGGCGGTTACTATAAAGCTGCTGGTTTTGTGCTGTGATTGGCTGGTGGGATGTGTTTAATCCCCCGGACTCCTCCCCCCGTACTCTGACAGCATCCACACACACATAGGGCTGAGTGTTCCAGCAGGAATATCAGCGCTGCACAGGGAGGAGAGGATTAGCCAGGAGCCAACTCATCTGCATATGTACTGTAGCATCCAGGGCTGCTTCTAGTTTGTAGGCGACAAACCTCTGGCATTGTCATCACAGAGACTTTCCTCCTTCTACTTCCACCGCACTGGACGGATTTACAGGACTGTTCCAACTGTTTTTGACTATGATGTCTTGTCACGCAGGAACTTGCAACTGACTATACAACGTCTAAGCACCGGGTAGTGTTGCTGTGAATTGCTGGGCTTGTTTTTCTTTCTTCCGCTTTCACTTTGTTTCCCCGGCAACAAAATGCCATCCCGGGAGTCGTTCGAGGAGAAGTCCCTTGTGCAAAAGGCCAAGCGGGAGGCCAATCAGGAGGATATGTTGGCCGCAGCTCTGGGGATGAGAGCGGGGCCACAGAAACCTCCAGCGGCTTTCTGGCAGCCACTGAAACTGTTTGCCTATTCACAACTTACATCGCTGGTCCGCCGAGCCACGCTGAAGGAGAGCACGCCCAGAGCAGAGAAGGTCCATAACTTTAAGGTGAGTTTCAGTGGGTGTTACAAGGTTTTCAGCTCGGCGCGAAGTGTTTCATCATGTAATGGCCTGAGGGCTCGGTGTTCGGCGGAGGAAAGGGAACAGAGCGGCTTCACAGGAGGTTCATCAAAAGGAAATGTGTTGGTGGTCTGTGTACTTCTGTGGTCCAGCACGTTGAGCACCAGATGGACAGATTAGGCGCAAAGAGAGGGGGACAGTGGGTGAGTGGGTCCCTGTTTGGCTCAGGCTACTGGTTTCACTGGGAGAAGAGGACGACCATATTACCATAGAGCATATTGGTGGATTAGTTTCTGTCTACTCTTTTTTTTCTCTCTCCAGCAATCAAATTAGTCATGACTTAAATGTATGTGGACCAGCCTAAAATGTGCTGTTTTGAAGCATTTTAGAACTAAAAATTTACTCTTAGGGCTCAACTATATTGTCATCACTTTGACTTTTGTCTTGTGATTATTCTAATACACGTAGGGTTCATAAATGTCAACTAAACTCATTTTTCATTAAATTACTAAATGAGAAACAGGAAGTCCATCATTCAGCTGTTTTAGATCACTACTGCAGTTGATGACAATGGACAAAATGTAAAATGATGATGTAAGTATGTTATAGTTTGATAATAAATACTAAGAAAATACATATTTCATTGACAGACCCCAACTAAGGCATTAAGCTTTTTAAGTTATTGGAATATTTCATCTTAATCCATGACATGACGTCCTAATGTCATTGTCATAAGTGTGTTTTGTTGCCACATTCTTAGTAACTCGCTATAATCTGACGTCTAGCTCAGTCCAGTTCTTTGGCTTTGCATCTACACAAAAGAATCACACATTGTCTAATACAGCATCACAAAACATATGAAGAGATTATGCTTGCTCGCGATAACAACAAACAAAGTCTCTTCCTCCCTTGGCACAAATCAGGAAGCGCGGTGGCTCCCCCTCGATCCCAGCTCTCGCTCTGATTGGCCGGGCTGTTGTTACCTGCCGCTTCGACATGGGGTTTTCCTTCCTCTCATCTCTGGCGTGGGCGACCCTGCTGGTGGTTCCAAAGCAGATTATCCTGACAACTCACACCTTCTCTGCGGTGAAGCGTCAAAGCTGCCCGTGCCACCATGCCAAGGGCTGCTCTGCTCCCCGGCTCTGGAGTGTCAGTGTGTGAAAACAACACGCCTCCTCCGCAGACATACTATCCTCCTTGTGTGTCACAGCTCACATGGCGACACCTATGGGGCTCTGGCACTGTCCAAATACCACAATGAAGCATCTGCTGACTGCCTTACTCTGTCACTGTTGTCATCATTAAGGCTCTACTCGCCCAATGGTTGGGCCTGTGTGAGATTTCAAGTGTAAAGACCACCAGAGTCTATGGTCATCCTTGTTATTATAACCATAGCTCCATAAAAGTCATCGGTGGACGTACAGTGGCCTTTAAAACATGAAGCACAAACCCAATTTTAAGCATTTCAAATAATTGTGTGTGCATTTATGACCCAAATAACTGCAACTATAATTTATAGATTTTTATTCTCAATTGAGCGGCCCTGAGCATCATTATACTTTGACCTTTTTTAAGTACAATTGCTAATGTGGTATATTTGGACTCCTCCCTCTTCTGGGGTGTTAACAGTGACATTATATCACAACATTACAACACATCTTATTAGGAGACAGTGGGTTTGATAAGGTCAGAAAGGAGAGGAGACATACATTTTTCATATCAGTGTGGAAAGCTGTCTGTATCCAACAATGTTAGACCAGTGCAAGATGGTCATATTATGAAACAGCCATGTAGACAATAAATGACCACAATAATTAGCTAAGATTATTATAGCTAAGATTATCCACAGTTTGACCCAGTATTTTGAAGTATATTTTAAAGTCTATCCTGTTTCTCTTTGTTGTAGGTGCACACATTTCGAGGGCCACACTGGTGTGAACACTGTGCCAACTTCATGTGGGGACTCATGGCCCAGGGACTCAAATGCTCAGGTACGTGCTTTTCACATCTTACATAAACGCACCCTTCTGTTAATGGCATTTACATCACTACCAAGTGAGCATTTATTTATGTAGGTTACTTGGTTTTTAGTGCATCTGGTGCTGGATTAAGAGCATTAGCATTAACCGAGTCCCACCAGCAGCGCAGTGCCAGATTAGTTGTTGTATAACACAAAGAAATAAAGGCTGTGTGTGTGTGATGTAATGCAAAGTTAAGATGATGACAAAACCACTGCCCCAGTTTTTTTTTTTTTTCCAACCAGAAACAAAGTTGTGGTTGTTTTTTCAAGTATGACTAAACATTGATCAGCTTTTAAGTCTACTATCAAACTTTTTGAACGCATTGTCTGCTACTTACTTGTCTCCATGGAGACAGTCCTTTATGTGTCACGGTATTGCGTCAAACGTTACTGATGCATTTATTCTTTTTGCGGTAATGCAACACTCGGATGTCAACCGCCATAAAACAACAACAACAACAACAACATTTATTCTTTTTCATAAAAACATTCTTTCTGGGAGTGTGGTCCCCTTGCCACAGATCTGACCTGTAACTTGATGCTCGTCTCCATGGAGATAACTACATTTCATGGAATAAATTACTTATAGCTCCATGGAGACCTCCACCAGAAACGTTACATAGTGCACCTTTAAGTAGTCATTATTTCAATGTAATGGCTGCCTTTCAGATGACATCACAACATGTGAAGGGCATTCTTGATATGCAGTTTTTTGTTATATTCAAGTTATATTAACATTTGTGGATTTTCCTGTTCAAATTATTCTTATAAAAGTATTCCATTATCAAAAAGGAAACCTGGCTCTTATTCTTGTATTCTAGAATCTGAAATCAACCATAATAATTGCATGATTTTGACACTACTATTCCATTAAACCGCTGATATTGGAAGATTGGCTGTTGCTAAGCAATCTTCTCCTTTTGCCCTATTTAAAGAAGATGCTATTTTTAAACCAAACATATCTACATATCTCGTGAATTTGTCGTCCCTCACTGAACATTTCCAGTCTCTATTGTGGACAAAGAACCTTAGTGTGAGAGTCTTCAGACTAACTGTGGTATGAGTTACTTTCCCATCAGTGAACAGTGTTACAATCCAGCTCGATACATGTCTGTCATGTTTAATAGATGAAACAAAGTGTGCCACATGGTTTTAGCGTTAAATATTAATACCTGTTTTTTGTACTCTAACAACAATAGCACTATAGCACTACAGCCACAAATGTTCCTATCTCCCAGCTCAGATTTTCATTGGGGTTTTCATTCCTTCACAGTATCAGTATCTAGGACAACCCGGTTTCACATGATGTACGAATTAGCATACCAAAAAAATGGACTCAACCCCCTTTTTGTGTTTGAATGTGCTAACTGTTTTTGGCCCAGTGCCACAAAGCCAGCTTCTGCTTGTGGTTGTTGTGCCACATTTGCTCATCAGTGTATATGCGTATAGCGCTAGACCCCCCCCTCTCCTCCAGTCTCATCCCATCACGGCCATGAAGGAAAACAAAGCTGGCATGTCTGTTTAATGAGGACTCCGAGCTCTGTTTCCACACATTCAAATTCACCAGCTTCAACCCCACAGCCAGGTCAGGCCGTTCAGCCCCATTTTACTGGAACTCGTTGTTGGGAACCAAAAATTATATGGCTTTAGGTTATGTTCTCTTCAAGACTATTATACTACTATACTACTATATATTTGCACGAGAAGGTTCGTTTTTGTTCATCCGTTTGATCTGTTGGCAAACTGACAAACTTTGATGATAAAAGAATAAATACATTGTAAAATGGCTTCTAATTTAAGAATTTTTCTAGGTAATCTGTCCAGGCTAATTTATTGAATAATTTCCTTTACTATTATTTATTGTTTCACCTAAAAATATTATTCTGACATAACATGTTTTTTAAATTAGACAAAACATATATTTATATATATTTAAATATGACCCAAAAAATAACTAAAACTATAACTAAAATGTATGACAAAATCATGACAAATATATATCTATACATACCCTTTTAATTCGCATAGATATTTTCAGTTTAGCTGTGTTTAAATTAACATGTAAAGTATCTAAATATTGTGACAAATTGTGCATTGTGAGTCTGGATTGCTTGTAATACTAGAGCAGAAAATGTTAATTAAAATGCTATAATACTAATGAAAACAGCATCCAAATGTTCCTAAACATATGGGGAAAAGTAGCCAACCATTCTTAAACCCTTTAACCAAAATAATGGAGCCCAGTGCATCATCCTCACTATCGAACCCCAGACAGAGTTGACGGTGCAGTAAACCAGCCTCTTCTCTCCTGAATCCCAGATCCCAGGGGCCACTGGCTCACCCTCACCCGCCCCACACGGGACCCCCGCCCTCAGTGTGAATGCACCCAGACACTGATAACAGATCTGCCCTATTCTCCGCCTGTCTCATGCACTTATGAGAATCATCTCTTATAGTAATTACATTTTTGCCCCAATGCATGTCAATGTGGCTTGTGCGCAGTTCTCAAGGGAGCCATATTAATCAAACTGTTTTCCACTGCGCTCCAGAAATCTAGCTTACACAAGATCTTTGAGCATGTCAGATGATCTTTTTTATTTGTAGTGTTTGAAGTATGAAAACAGCTTGTCATTCATCAAAAAGCAAAGTTCGAATAGGCTGAAAAGAAGTGAGCGTTTGCCGAGCGGCCTCATTTCAGGGAGAGAAAGTAGGTCTAGTGTAGCCCGCGGTGCTTGAATTGCTGCTTCCTCAGCCTTTGTGTGCCAGCTCTGGGATTTGGAAGAGAATGGAGCATGCAGTGTTCAGTGTCCCTCCTACAGGCCAGAGCGTTCCTCTGCCTCTAATACCCCTCTCTCACTCACTGAAGTAAAGCAGTCTGCTCCTCACGCTCCTGCCGTGGAGAGAAGGTGAATCCTGCCCTTAAACAGCTGTGTCTCTGGACCCATGGGCTGTGACTAAAGACAAGACGCACTGAAGGATACTTAGAGACGCTAATGTACCATTCGAGCACCCACTGGGCCGCTTTCATAAGCACAAAACAGCATTTGAAATCGCACAGTTCAGACGCTTTCTTTGTTTCCTAGTTGTTTTTCCCACTCGATGAATAAATAAGCGCTTGTATCCAGAAATGGCCGGTTTCATCCAGTGCAGAAGGACGCTTCAATGTCCCCTTTTGGCAGCGAGACAAGAGCTCTCTAGTGGTTCTCTGACATTGAAGGGGCAAATATTGATCAAGGGGATTAACAGTGATCTGCTAGCCAATGAGTTTAAAGGGCCAGCCACATTACAATTAACCCGTGTGGTGCAAATGTGTGGAGAACGCTTTAACTCCGATTATTAAATGTCCACACCACAAAGCATTCAATTACTGGGAATGAATTCAATTTCACAGGAGAGCTCTGCATATATTGAAAATGCACATGCTCTAGATATGAAAGCTTTGCGGATAGTAATTTTTCAACTAAAATGTCTTTATGTCTTTGTCTTTTTGCAGATTGCGGTTTAAATGTCCATAAACAGTGCGCCCCTCTGCTTCCCAATGACTGCAAACCCAGCCTAAGACACATCCGTAAAGTCTACAGCTGCGACTTGACCACGCTGGTGAATGCCTACAACACAGCCAGGCCAATGGTGGTGGACATGTGCATCCGGGAGATCGAGTCCAGAGGTCAGTTTAGGACACAACGCACACTGCATTTTAGCACAGAGGCAAATCATTCATAGTCAAAAACACACTAATAACACATAATCACCTTAAAATAATCATAAACCGTCGTTCAGTCACTGACCTTGTGTAGGTGGAAATACGTAGACCTTATCTTGCAACACTACATAATTTTGTTCTTAAAGGAGACAATTAAAGGAGAAATATTATATTAATTTATTATCAACACTAATGAACTTTTAACCTTGTTACAACGTGTTTCCTCGTCATTTTTTTAAATATCCCCGCCCACATCCCTGCACTCCGTTGTAATTATGTGAAAAATGAAGACTCCAGGTGACACATAATATCTATAATATCTATAATAAATTCTATAATAGCACACAGCCACATGAACACATCAATGAAAATCCTCTGCTTGTTACAGTGAAACGTCATTATGAAGAGGCGGGGCTTATCAGTTCTGCAGTTTTATAAAGGAAATCAATTGGCCTGTTTCTGTTACCAAGCTGTTTAAATCAATATCGCGGTTTACAATGAACAGCATGTAAAATTGTGATCTACTTAAGTACAATATGTCTTCTTTAATTTAAATTCAGACCATTATCTATGCATTCCAAATTGTTCACATTTCATGAAATATTATCAGTCTCTGGTCATTCATTATTTTGCATTATATTGTGAATCAACAAACGTAAAAAGCCAACTATAAAAACTTTACTGGCTGTAAACTGTATTTGTTGTGGACATAAAAGTGCAACAAACACACTTTATTTTTACAACCAACAGTATACAAGGATTACATTACTTATGCTGTAAATGTTTTAGGGCATCCAGACAACTGATGAGACTGTTGGTAATTTTGGCTGTAATGAGGAATCCATTAGTCTGTTTCCTACTGCCTTAGTGAATTGCCTCTCAGTTAAATCATTGGGCTATATAGGAAACAGCCTCATTGTCTGCCTGCTAGCACACATCTGGAGCTAACTTTGATTTATGTCTTTATTATTTTGCTCAGTGATGCGGAAAACTATTAGCATCTACCCGTGTTATTCTGCTGTGTGACATTGCAGCCATTTTGGTTTTAATTTCTTATGCATATTCAACGGTGCTTAATGGCAGTTTCTAGATTACCCAGGGCGACGGGACAAGGTGAATTTTTCTGCATTAGCTCTGACAGCCGTGACAGTGTTTAACTATTGTTTTTATGTGTATTTGTCTCACAGGGCTGAAGTCTGAAGGACTCTATAGAATATCAGGATTCAGTGATTCAGTCGAAGAAGTCAAGACGTCGTTTGACAAAGGTTTGTATTTATACATAGTAACAATATGGCTGGCAAAGATTTTCAATGGACCAATTTAAAGTCATTTTCATCAATGTGATTTATAGCAATAGGGGAACAAATGAATTTACCTAACATCTGGGTAGAGAACTTTGGGTAGGAAAGTAAAGAATTCAGATGTTATTATCTATGCTTTAAACTTAAGAGTAATTAGTCAACAAATGGAATTCTACTCAGTTTTATGGCCAGCAGTAAAAAGAAAAGTGTCAGATTGTAATTGCACTACAAAACAGAAGTATTTGAATAACTACTTTACATGACATCACTGTTGAGAGCCTTTGCAGATTACTGTCACTCTTTGCGGGACTGACACGGCATATGTACAATTGCTTACATAAGCTGCACCATTAATGAGAAAGTGACATGTAAGTAAAGGATTAGTGTCAATCTGCAGCCATGTATTCTTCAAGTTCAATCCAGTGTGTACTCAGAGACCTATAGGGGCCACATACTGCCGCTTCCATCTTAACTGTAGATTGAATAACTATCTTGGGATTCAGCAGCGGGCAGTTTGAGGAGGAGGCTGTCTTTGCTGAGAGCAGTGTGAGTTTT
Organism: Eucyclogobius newberryi; assembly: GCF_026437365.1. Lineage (NCBI taxonomy): Eukaryota > Metazoa > Chordata > Actinopteri > Gobiiformes > Gobiidae > Eucyclogobius > Eucyclogobius newberryi. The sequence continues at coordinate 15,698,580 of NW_027315768.1, read as the reverse complement.
AAATGTGAGGAGGCGCCCACAGCACTGGGCTAAACTCTGAGCCAGATCGGCGTGTGGGAGATCATCCATGACAGAGTGTCATTCCAGCTCACAGCCCTGTGCTGTTCAGTCTGCCTGCACAAGTAGGCCACGGCCCGCTCACAAACGCATGCTTAACTCCCCAAGTCAAAGAGAGGAGTGAGGCCAATGATACGCAGCAAGAGTTTTTATACCGGTGGTCAGGAGATTTCTCTGAAGTGAAGTGCTGACGTGCTGTTTTTCCTGTTTAAAAACTCCCTCACTTAAAGTATTTCATCATTGTGTCCACAGATGGCGAGAAGACAGACATCTCAGCGAAAGCCCATGAAGACATCAATATCATCACAGGAGCACTCAAGATGTACCTGAGGGAGCTTCCTGTGCCTGTCATCTCATACGACGCATACCCCCGCTTCATTGAGGCTGCCAGTAAGAGCAACTGCTAGTGCTAATTTAGTTGTTACTTACACTAAACACTAATGTTGAATGGGTAGAAGAAGTGGTGTAAACGAGGATTTTGAATAGCAGATGGCAAAAAAGAAAATAAGAGATATTTAAAAACAGAGAAAGTTGCCTTATATAGGTCCAGCCATAATGATATCTTGATTTAAGTCTACTTTTTCAAATTAACTATTAAAATGTACCTTTTTGTATAATTTCTGTGTATTTTTCCATTGATAAGTAGTCTTTTTATTTGTATAGTTGATTTATTTTCTTATAATTCTCTGTGAAACAAATATTCAGTAAACAAATTAAAAGCTCCCATGAATTAGAGAGCGCGTCTGCATTATATTATTCTTATAAGATGCTGCTGTTTTTCATTATATCTCCCAGTATTCCTCTAATTGCATCCATCATTTGCAGCACACCAGCAAAACCGCCTCGGGGCTTTGTTGTTCTTCCACTAAAAGCTTTTTTTTTTATTAGCAGATCTGTGAAATCCCATCCTCTCACAGTCTAATGGCCTTTATTAGCTCAGAGGAAATCACTGCAATGCTGATTTTATCTCGTGCCTATTCTGGACTATTCAATAACCTTGTCGTTCTGTTCCTTCCAGAGTTCTCAGACCCAGAGAAAAAGCTGGAGGCGTTTCGAGAGGCGCTGGCTCTGCTGCCTGAATCCCACACTGAAACACTCAAGTACCTTATGGCGCACTTAAAAAGGTCAGCCTCCTCGCTCGCACTTACGACAGCTCAAAAGTCAACTCGCTTTTTCTTTTTTTTAACTTAAAATCTGCTTGCAGGGTAACACAGAATGAGAAATTCAACCTGATGAATGCCGAGAACCTGGCCATCATCTTCGGCCCCACTCTGATGCGAGCTCCGGACCAGGATGCCATGACCGCACTCAACGACATCCGCTACCAGAGACAAGTGGTGGAGGTGCTGATCAAACAGGAGGATGTGCTCTTCTGAGTGCAGGACGGCTCACGCTAACCACTATAATCCGTCTGTGTGCAAACTTGAATGACACAGTTTGAAGGACACTTTTTAACCAACCCTTCGTTTTCTGGGTTTGAACCTTGTACTTATACTCTTAGTTTCCCCATTTTTGTCGGGGGTGATAGGCCAGCATGCAGCATGCCCGGTCTTTTCTTGTGTTTCTTCTTAGTCATACTCCAGCATGTCTTCAGACGGTGTACAGCGCTCGTTTCATTTCTCTCTCTGTGGTAGTTCTAGTCAAATGCTGTAAAAATCCAATAAGCTACTGATTTTTGCACTGTACTTTCACAATGCTGTATTTTTGTACCTCTTGTACCGTTTTTATGTAACTGTTTCTAGCTCTCAGCCGCTGTCATTTTGTTCACACTGATGCATTTGCCTGACATTTCTAATATGTTATATGCAATGCCATACTATGTACATTTAATTTGGACTGTATATTGTGTAAACAAGTGCATGATCACTTTAATTTATTAATTTAAGCATTGTTCTGGGAAATGAACCTGCCATTATGAACATCGACATTAAATTCAACAGATAAACCATTTTTGTGTAAGCCACTGTTTGGATTTCAGTCACAAAAGCTTGAATATGAACTCCTGATGCTGATACTATACAACACCAGGAGACACCACTCGACCACCGGGCAGCACGCAATGCTCTGTTTACCACTGTATTTTTGTATTTAATACATGCTCAGCCCACACAAGCATGGCAGCACCAGTGGGGCCAATGCACCTCTAAGATTTTTGCCCCTTTTTATTGGCGATCCAATCGCAATTAAAAATGTTCATATGGCACAAAGTGCTCAAAATTAGGCTAACATTAAACAAGAAATTCCACCATAGACTTTATAACTTATAGATAGATCTTGCAATTCCTACAAAGGCAACATTTCAAAACCCCAAAATGTAACATGGCTGTGTCCTGTGTTTGAATAAACCTTGATATCCGACTGTTAAAATATCGATAGTTATTTTTTTTTTTTAGCCTCTCCAATTAAAAATGCAATCTTTTGCTACTGTTGCTCAGGTCTGGGGAGCTGACGACAACAACATCAGATATTCACTCTCAAACGATGATATATAAGGTGTAAATGTTAAACAAATTGTTTTTGGTTAATTATCCAAATCTGCATTTTGGCAGATTTGAGCACTTTCCTGGTTTATATATATTGTATTAAGTCATTCCTGTACATGAGCAGTAATATATAGAAAACTCAACAGAACACCCCATTAGACTCTGCGCATAAGGAATCAAGATCTTTGCAGTTTAAGAAGTAATGCAAATAAGAATATGTAAAAGGAGAAAAAAATGAACTGAGAGTACTTTCCTCATAAATAGTAAGTGCATTATTACCATGCAGATGCTGACCTTGACAAACCGCCGGTTGATGGTGAATAGACGGTGACGTATTTTGCCGACGGAGACACGGCGTGCTGGAGCAGAGAGCCCTGTGAACACGCCCGTCACACTGATTCACAGAGAGATTAAAAGCACCTACGGCCCCCACAGTCAGGAGAGGCTTAATTACTGCTGTAGGACCAGACGCGTCACGTGGATGTATGCAGCTTATGCACAATACCCACAGGTTATCATTTCTCAAGCAACATGCAATTTCCAAGAAGCACAAGGAGGGGGAGCATGTTTGTTTCTACTGTGCCTTTTATATTACTCTTGCAGGGTTTTGAACATGTGAACTGCCATCTGGGGTTGACAATAATGAAAAGGAATAAATACGTTTGTGCTATAAAAATATGATTAGCATATTGTATTTTGGGCCAGATTCCTTGCAATTAAAATCTAGAAAATAATAGTAATGCAAAAGGAAAACCAGTTAGACTAATTCAAGAGCTTCCAGTAGATACAATGTACAATGTAATACTAAGCAATAACAAAAGTATGAAAGTAATTTCTTTCTGTGCTGACCTCTGGGGGCTGGAGTAAGTATCATAGCCCTATCTTGCAATATTAATATGTAGTGGTTGATCTTGATTTTACGCACTTATATTTATCCACATAATCTATGCATATGGCTTCATAATTTAACCATGATGCATTGCTTTAATAGGCTTTTGCAATTTTGTAGATATCAACATTTTGTATTTATTTTTTGCCGATTTATCAAACATTGCATTGAAAAAAACAGAAACATGTTGCCTGTTGTGCCTTTTTCTGTCTGTATTTGGTATGAATCTCAACACAAAAGCGATGTTGAAGCCATCCCTCGCTGACACATAATCACTGGGGTTTTGTGACCACATCACGTCCACTTAATGTGCGCCAAACTCAGCCTTATCTCTGCCAATTGTCTGCTGAAATTGGATTTTCACCCATGCGTTTAGCCCCCGCCCGCTATAATGGGCCATTTTAAATATATCATACCTTCATCTGCATTAGGGAGTGTCTATCTATCCACGAGACGCTCTCGTGTTGTCCTGGGTGTGGTAAGGCGTTCTGTAGTGGATGGGCCTTAATGAGTCAAAATTTGAAACTCCGTGATCCATGAGAGAACTGACCTTTCTGTGACAAGTCGGATGCAAATATTTGCATCAAACTAGGCCTGACAGAATATGACATTACCATATTCAGAAGAACAATCAGACGCAGTGGTTTAAAATAGGTGTGATATAGTTATAGTGGATGTGAATGCTTTTTATTTATGTATTTATTCAATTATTTATTAGTTAGTTAGTTACTCGTTACTTAGGTACTTTGCTAGTTATCTAAAAATGTCTGTGCCTTAAAATAGCGATAGCACTTTTGTTAGATTTACTAAAACAGACAAATTTCATAATGAACAAATAGTTTATAAAGAATTATTTAGGATTTGTAACTATTTCATCAAGGGGTTAGGGTATTAAGTGAGTAGTTATTAAGCTTGAATTATTAGGGTTAGGGTTGAATATTCTTATCCTAATTAACTATCTGTTCATTATTAAATAAGTCTTTGTCATTTTTAGTTTGAGTACAGGATTAATTTGGAAGCACAGTATTTTTTTATCACATTCTTTGTACAGTCATTTGCACGTTGATGCTATAAATAACGATACAGATTCAATAAAGGGCAAAAAAGGGTCTTCTTCTCCTGTGTTCATTTGAAAAGTGCCAAACTTACAAGATGAGTGTCATTACAATGCCTCATTCACAGTTCCACCAGATTTGACAAAAACATTAAATACAATATATAGGCCACATAGCTTCAGTAATCCTCATCATCTGTGTTCGAGCTTGAGCGTTCAGTATGTCGCCCACTTTCCATCCATCCCCCGCAGATATTCACACCCGCTGCACATTTAATCGCTTATGGAGCAAATACCACCCAGCCATCCCGGAATATAGTCCTCCAGAGACCTCAATCCTGGCGAGTGACCTGCAACCCCCCGCTTCAGTTCCAAAAATGACCATTCTGACACAGGACCACTGGACGAGGGTTTTCAGGGGCCCAACAACTGATTGGAAAGACAGTGGGCGGGTTAAGACAAATCCTTCTTAATTCCGACATTGCCAAAATGGTCATTTGGGTTTAAGTGAGATGAATGAGGAGAGCGCTTGAGTGACTGGCTGATGGAACGCACGGGGGATGTGAGGAAATTGAGTTGCCTGACCCATCACTGGCCACATCTACGGAAGGGTGTGGGGCAAAACAGCTGGTCTCAAATGAGCCACTGTAATGTGGACAATGAAAATACAAAGTAGGTCTTAGTGAATCGAGTGAGGAATTCCCAAATGAAAAAAAGAGGATTGAGTATCTTTGAATAGTGGTTATATATTAAAACAGACATTGTTGCATTCTATTTTTTCATTGTCCATGAGCAATTTCTTTCTTCTTATCAAAATTTAAAAATAAATAAATGAATCTCTTCATTTAATTGGTGAGCATGGCAAGTTTGTAAATGTAAATTATTTGAATAAATGTCATAAAGCAAAGGCTGTGATAAAAATGTTAAAACATGAGTTGAAGGCAAACCTTTTAGAAATGATGTGCTAAATGGTTGTTTGCATCTCTATTAAAATTAATTTCCTAATCCATGGTTCTTGTTTTACTACATTCTTTTAAATGTATGCAAAATATACTTTAAACGTCAAGCATTTCATTTGTATGTTTTGGTTTATTTGATAGGGACAGATATGCAGAATATCACACAACAATACAAATATTATTCCAAATCTTTATTTCAACTAAAGGCCTGTACTGTTATTAATAATGTGTAGACTAAGTTATCAAAAAGAAGATGACTGTTTTTTTACACATCCACTCTAACTCATTTCATTTTAAAACCCCAAACCGTTCTTACCATTGAAACAAATTAAATCCAGAGCTGTGGTGCATTCACTGTCATCCTACTGCTCATTAACAACGCTCCTGCAGAAGCTTTGTCCTTTTACGATGATTTCATTTCCAGGCCAAGTCACAGTACGATGTGTTGTTGTTGTTGTTGTTGTTGTTGTTGTTGTTGTTGTTGTTGTTGTTGTTGTTGTTGTTGTTGTTGCTGCTGTTGTCGTCCATGTTCTTGAGCGTGGCCAGGTCAGTGTAGTTGTTGTCCTTGCAATAGCTCCGAGGGTCAGTCCAGTTCTGACATTGATAAAGTGGAACTCATGAGTCATAAAGCCACCAATTTGTCCTGACGCCTATGGATAAAAGATGAGGATAAATGTAAACTTTAGTAAATATATTCTTAACAGCTGGTCGTCCATGTTTGAGGCTCTACAGAAAGAAAAAAAGTACATTATTTTGTTTTGTCAAGGCAAATCACAAGTCAAGAGCAAAAATGAGCTGTAGTCCGAGGTGTGTTTTCATTATCCTCTTATGAAAAGTGAAAGCTGCGTTTAACGGTCCCAAACGCTTCTCCCCACAATACACCATGACTTTCAACAACACAGGAAGAACATCCAAACTCCAAACTGAAAATCCTGACCTGTCCAGTGTGAGAAATGAACCCTGGATGCTGGTCCTGCTGTGAAGAGACATCTTTTCCACCTGTTTGTTTAAAATGTGTTCTAAAAATGTAGTAAAACCCTCAGATTAGCTTGTGCTTATTAAAGTTGTCCATAGCAGTGTGGTCCATCTTAACAAGCTGTCATAATGTGCTTGCACTGTGTTAGTACACCATTTGCTCCAAGCTTTAATAAGGTAACCCAACACCCGGTGATTAAATGGGCACTGAAGGGGGCACTTTCCAGGGTCAAGGTCAAGTTTATTTCCAGACACGACTCCTTCACTTTGACTTTGGCTCCACACACCTCTTATACAGCCTGCGCTACACTATTATTTCATCTGTAAATGCAAATCGTTAAAGAGTGACAGAAGAAAACCTGAGCGTCGTAAGCATGTGTTGTGTCTTTGCACCTTGAGGTTGTGTGCGGCCAACTTTGCGATGGAATATTTCAGTAGTGGATTAGCCCGGCATGTTGATCTCCTAACAGATGACAAAGTATGCAGCCCTCTCAGATGACAAGCATTGGCACTTGGTCATTCACAGACAATAGCGCTGTGCGGCTGCCAGTGGACAGCGCCGGGCCGGACACTAAGTCATTTTGTCAGTGTTGAAAGAATGTTTTAGATGGGTCAAACCTTATGAATTGTGAAGTGGTCAACAGGAGACGTGTTGAAGTTGGACATTAGATTTGGATGCCTGGGTTTGTCTGCAATGACGGCAATATTTTTCACTACTCATCTGTTGGTATTGGCAGGTAAGATGACAAATCTGAACTATATTTTCTTAACCTTTTAACCATAAACCTTTTAACCTTTACTAATGAATACTTTCCCCCTAACCTTTAGTCAGTAGTGCATCATAACCAGCTCTTTGATGAGCAACAGCATGTGGACTCTCTCCATCATGCTGTTACAGGCTATAAAATGTGTACTGGATGCTCTTTAAGATAAGGTAATACATACAAATGTGTTTAATCAAGACACAAAACGGCTTTTCCTTGAAGGTCGACAGAAAAAAGCAAGAGATCCCACAGCAGTGCATAAAGCAAACAAGAGCACTCATATTTAACCGTCTTACAAGAGGCCAATCACATGCTTAGACAGACTACACTGAGAATATAGATGATCACATTATATAGACACAAATAAAAAGTATAAATGCTTGTTTGTTGTCCCTTGTCCATTATTTCCTCCAGTGTCAGGATCACCTACACTAATTGAAAGGAAATATTTAAGGGTTCAGAAGTGTGGTCATTGTGTGAGGAAGCTTTTCAGGCTTTTAGACAAAAATATTGATGTTACAATCAAAGTTTGCTGAAAAATTAGTAGATTTCTACTGAAAAAGGTCAAACTGATGCACACCTTTTGCTTCCTTTCCATTGCCTAATGTGCAAAAGGTTGTACCATCAAAGATATGATTATAGATTTATGTTAACAACTGCATTCAATTTCTGTTGCTGTGAGCTACTTTTCTTCTTTTCAGAAAGAACAACTAGGGGAGACCAAAACAGGAGATATCCACATAAGATAGGAAGGATAGGGGATAAGTTTATTTAGCAAAATTGTTATTATTATTTATAATTATTAGCTATTCTCATTCTTTTAGCCACCTGGCTTTGATATTCCAACATGCCATTTCTCTCTACAAATGTCCCCGTCTGGTCAATTGTAAAACACAACGAGTTAGTAAGACTAAAGTCTGCACCACACCACCCTGTAGTGCCCTGTAGTGTAACATATTTGTTTATTTCATTTATTCTTTGACTATCTTGCTGCTTTCATTTCATTTCACACAATGAGTAGCATGCAGCCCCTGCTGTACATTAGTTTATTAGTTAGTAGTATAAATATATGTATAAAAGATAAATGATAAATCAGATAAACTACCTATTTCCACTGGCTTTTGACCATAAAGGAAAAGTTATATCTTTGGGTAACTTTGTATTTCATTTATGTTCATTCAAAATTAAATATTTACTTTAGGTTTTCCTATCTAATTTTAAGTTGGCACAGAGCAATTCACGGAACTCTAATTAAAATAATTGCTTTCAATCAGTGTATTTACATCAACATCCATATCAAAACGTCATAATTTTTACAAAGGAGACATATATGCAAAATGGACTTCTGTGAGCTTTTGGTGTCCCCTCAAAGTTGTGCTGAGTGATTCATAAATGTTATATCATGCTATTTGAGGCTTGACTGCTCAGAAATTGTCAATTTTATTCCATTAATATTACAGTTGATAATGAACAAAATGTAAAATGATTATTATTAAATGACTAACAGAAAAGCACAATGTGTCTTCTTTATTGTGGTTCTATGTGCCAGGTGTAGTGTGGGCCTCTCAGGATGAAACCCGCCTAGTGAAGACCTTGTTCACCGGTTACAACAAGGTGGTGCGTCCTGTGGCTCACTTCACAGACCCGGTGGTAGTGACAGTGGGACTGCAGCTCATCCAGCTCATCAGTGTGGTGAGACACATAAACACACATGGAAACATCCCACCTGAACCAAGAACCACTAAATGTCTACGCGTATTCATTATTACAGGACGAGGTCAACCAGATCGTCAGCAGTAACGTGCGACTCAAACAGGTATTTTCACAAATCAAACATGTCATTGCTTTAAAGGAGACATGTTATGAACAATCTGGTACAAATAGGGTTAAAAAAAATGTCACTTAGTAAATATTTGAAAATAAAAACACAGTTATTGAAAATCTGCAGCTGAAGTTTATTACAAATACCAGAAAAGCATAATCTGTCTTCTCTAAAAGCAGAGACAGTAGTATTTGTAGCCAGCACATCTGTCGCATTGTCACCGCTTTAGGCAATCCCTGTCTTTTCCCAGCATTCTGGACCAGTGACTTTTAACCATAGCACCAGTTTGTTTCCTGACCCACTTTGAAAAACATAATCCTCCTTTTCTTTTTGGTGCAACTACTCTAAAATCTAAATTCACATCAATTAAAGAAAATTTAACAACCTAATTGATCCGCATTTTCAATTGATATTAATACTACTGCAATATAAAATGATGACCAGTATTTGTCATTAATGAACTGATACTCATTAGAATATTATGTGTGGGACTTGACAACAAAGGCAACATAATGCGTGGTATATCTATGAACTGAATGGCTTACCAAACAAAAGGATTTATTTTTGATGATGGCAAAATAAGATGAGATTATTTTTTTCCAAGCCCTGGTTAAAGCCCTGCTGTACCCATTCTTCCATCTTTACATTGTAGGCAACTATTAGCTTTAATGTTTTTATTGTTGGCTATGTGCAACGTCTTTTTGTTACATACTGTGTGCTTGTCTCTTTCTATATCCAGCAATGGAAAGATGTGAACTTACAGTGGAACCCGGAGGATTATGGGGGAATCAAAAAGATCAGAGTACCCTCCACTGACATTTGGAGGCCCGACTTGGTCCTCTACAACAAGTAAGCCCCCTCCCACAACTATAGTTAACCCACTTCAGCTGCAGGCCATGTATTTAAGTACTGCATTTTCCAGCAACAAATACAGCACCTGATATTTGCATCACACTTTCCCATACGCCTCAGTGTGTGGAGTGAAAGCTCACATTTCAAGCTAAATCTGGCCTGGTGTTGCCCCCCAAGAACACCCCCTATACTCTTACACGCGCACACACACACACACACACACGCACGCACGCACACACGCACGCACGCACACACACACACGCACGCGCACACACACACGCACGCATGCACGCACGCACACACACACACACGCACGCGCACACACACACGCACGCATGCACGCACGCACGCACACACTCACACACACGCACGCGCACACACACACGCACGCACGCACGCACGCACGCACACACTCACACACACACACACACACCATATGCCTGACTGACATACTGCTGCTTTTTCCCTGACAACCAGCGTCGCAGCAGCTAACACTGGGCCGCGCGCTGGTTGGCTGCATGTGTGGATCCAGTGGAAGCATCCTCAGGCACCAGTGTCCCCCCGCGTTGACATTCCACTCATTATCTCCCCCCACTCACCCCCCTGATGTGGTCTAGCTTGATTTAAACAGGCAGAAAAACTGGCGATGCAATGTAAGAAGAGACTTCGATGATACATTTGTGATGGAAAATATAACCTCCCAAGCTTCTACGCGGGCAGTGGTCAAGAGTAAGATGGAGAGACCGAGGTGGATGGTTTTTCTACTGCTGCCAGAGGGACAAGGAAGGTTGTGATATGAGTTTGAACCTGCAGTATGCCAGTGGGGGGAGAGCATCTTTATATGAATGACTTCATACATGATTGGTTGAGAGGCAAAGGAAAGTGAACAGAAAAATCACACAAGGTATAATCACTTAATTATACCCCCCACCCTAACCCAGTTCTGCCACACAACTGCAACTTTGCATTTGTGGCTATGCTAGTCACAATTAGGGTAAGATTAGGGATAGGCTTAGGAACAGTTCATTTGTTATAAGGCTAGGGTTTTGTGACAGTTTAGTTATCTGGATCCTGGCAGAACTGCACTGGGAAGAAAGAAAAAATAAAATCAAAATACTCAAGTTTGCTTATTGCAATCAGTATTTTCTTTCATCTCGGGTCAATCAGAGCTGGTGATTGTGATGGAAAATGACTGAATAAATGATTGAAGCTTTATGCTTTTTGAGAAACTGACTAAAGACCTTGAGATATTTAGTGTCCGATACAAACTTCTATTTACCTTGAATTTCTTCATTCATTTTTAAGTAATTTCTAGAACATGATACAGTGCTGTTATGTTTAGGAACACAAAAGATCAGTGAGACAGGCGTGCTTTGGGATGATTGGGACTTGTACAGTAACTGATAGGATTTTAAATGTAGCTAAGTATACTTAAGTAGAGTGCCACTCTACTCAATTGCAATAATATAAGTAATATTCAATTAGTCACTTTCCACTTTGCTTTGTACCTTACAACCAATAAAAAGTTGGAAAAAGATATGCCTTCCTGGTTGAATGCACACTTTTGCTTTGTTTGCGTTTGTCTGCAGTGCGGACGGAGACTTTGCCATCGTGCACGAGACCAAAGTGTTACTGGAGCACACGGGCATGATCACATGGAACCCTCCCGCCATCTTCAAGAGCTACTGCGAGATCATCGTGCTGCACTTCCCCTTCGACCTGCAGAACTGTAGCATGAAGCTGGGCACGTGGACCTACGACGGAAAACTGGTCGTCATAAACCCTGTAATCACTCAATACATCACTGTGATCACAATACTACATACAGACAACATGGGGCAACAGTGGCACAAGGAGTTAAGTATTTATCCACCAACCAGAAAGTAGCTGTTCACACCTCAGCTGGGCCCATATGTTCTTTTTCCATTAGTCCCTACTCAGCTCTGCTCTACTCGGCTCTGCGCTTATATTGTCCTTGTAGACATTTTATCCACTATGTCCACTCTGGTTGCAGTATGTGTGGATGGTTGTGATAGGTTGGGCAAGAAATAAACTCTTATTCATTTTATTTTATTTATTTTATTTATTTTATTTATTTTATTTATTTTATTTATTTTATTTATTTTATTTATTTTATTTATTTTATTATTTTATTATTTTTAAAACGGAGAGAGTTTGTCGCATGCTTTTGCCGAGACGTGTCTTGTTAGTAGATTTACACAGGTTTTGGCCTTGTCTTCCACCCAGTACAGGCAAGACAACAGCGCCATCAACAGCCCGACTTCAGAACAGTGTCCCAGGTGTGTGAGAATACAAAGCCCCCCTCATCCCGGTTCATAGTCCCGTGTGCACGTTTCTTTTTTGTACTCGGCCCCAATGATGTTTGCTCCATCCCGGTCATGATGGGGAGCTCTCTTTTACAATGATCCGAAATATTGAGTTGTTCCTGTTCTGCACGAGTGAGCAGTCAAAACGGTCAGGTATGAAAAACTGGTCGGAAAAAGGAACATTTTAGAATAAACTGACAAATAACAATTCAACTACTTTGCTGAGGCTACAGCACCAATGTCAAAAGTGAATGACTTTCTATGGATGTTGTGATGTCCTGTCAAACCAAGCAATGCCTCTTGTCCAGGACAGTGACCGGCCCGACCTGAGCCACTTCATGGAGAGTGGGGAGTGGGTCATGAAGGACTTTCGCAGTTGGAAGCACCAGGTGTTCTACTCGTGCTGCCCGGACACTCCTTACCTGGACATCACTTATCACTTCCTCATGCTGCGTTTGCCTCTCTACTTCATCGTCAACGTCATCATCCCCTGTATGCTTTTCTCCTTCCTCACCGGCCTGGTCTTCTACCTGCCCACGGACTCAGGTTTGGACACGCAAACAGCCTCACAAAGCAGCTCTGGGAATGAGAGCAAAGTCAGTTACAACGTAGTGAACAATATAACTTATCACTATTGCTCAGATAAAGTCTCTTGTGATTGTGTAATTGTTTTTTGTACATTTAAGGATGATTAATGGATGTAATGCTGCAAGATTAGAGGACAGAAAGGAGTAATTTATAGTGAACAGAACAGCAAACTCTTAACTAAAAACGAAAAATTTAAAATGTCATCACAAAAATATGAAGGTTTGATTTTTCCATCCTTTGAATTGAGAGAGAAAATCATTTTTAGCCATATTTCTCTTTGACAAGCTTGTTTCATGCCTTTCTCTTTTCATTGTCTTCTCCTACGGGTTTGAGTGAATTTCAGAATGTCAAAACAAAATGAAATTCCCACTGAGTAAATCTCATTTCAGCAGACGCTTAGACCAAGACAGTCCAATAAATAATACGCCAGTGAATTGTAAAATGCCAACCGTGTTTAATCTGTAGACGAGTCCCAATTCTGTCGACATTCTCTTCAGTCTACGTGTGAATGAATAGTGAACAAAGAGGAAGATTAGCGGAGAACACTTTGAATAGGTGCCACATTGTTGTGATAACTTATACTCCAAACTCTTGGCCTTTAAGTATGGAGAGTCTGGCCTCAACCTCCACATCTGGCATGGCTATGGGAGCAGACCAGGCTCATTACCCAGAGTCCCTCAGTGCTGTCATGTCTGAACCAGGCCTTTGCTTTGATGTATTATACATCACTTGATCTGCACCTCTGATATGACTGCTGACAGAAGAGTGTGGAGAGAGGCTGATGCCAGGAGATGCTCTCAGTGGGAAAAGTCTGCATCACAAACCACACGCCCTGAATACTGTTGCTGTGAATTACTGTCAGTTTGTTTACTCTTTCTTTGGTTTGATTTGAGGATAAAACGTCTGTTCAATGTTTTTAAAGTGCAGTATGTGTCCAGAGACCTTGGCCACCTGGGCTTCACAAGAAACCTGGATTTAAAGTTGTTTTAATAGTATTATTGGCATTAGCAGGAACTATCTCTTATCACTGAGACTGGCCATTAAGAGGGGAGTGCTTTGGACAATCATCAGGTGTAGGGTCAGGATTTGAGATCAAAAACTGTTCTGTCATCTTCTTTCACTGTTGAAGTCATTTCCAGAGTGCCAAGAGTGTTTCAGCACCTTGTAAGAAAGTCCCATGTGGCCATAATTCATTCTATTGAAACGACTGTGCAATGTGCTTCCTCTCATAACTTGTTTTTCAATTACATAAAGTAGAAATTTGAGCAAATACGTTTCAAAATCAATATCATGCTTGATGGCCCTCTGTATAGGCTACTTATGTCACCAGAGGGTTAGACCCCTTTTGAAAGCTGAATAAATTATAAGTATGAGGACGACAGGAGTAAGCGAGATATTGTGATTCAGACTGAACCCCTGATACCTCAATGTACTCATATTGATTTACTCTTGGCCATTAATATAGCCAATATCAATACCCTATATATAAACTGTAGTATTTTAAACGGTGAGGGAAGCCTTTCTTCCCTTTACTTCAAATGGGATGGCAACAAACATATTGTTATGGTCGATCCTTTAAACGGTCACATTTATATAGCGCTTTTCTACCTTCAAAGTGCTTTACCTCAAGAAACCACTCACCCATTCGCACACACATTCACACACTAGAGTACGCAGACACTAGGGGTGAGGCGGATTAAGTGTTTTGCCCAAGGACACAACAGCAACATTCACCTGAGGGAGCTGCGACCTTCAATTTTAGACCGATATACGGCACTGACTCACCAGATACTTAAAGGAACTGAAGATGCTTGGATGATTGGTACATGTTCACTCTTTAAAAAAAAAGAAAAGTTGTCCAGTTGCCAGAAGTCAATTTTCTTTTGGTTGCACATCAAAACCAGACTATGCTATTTTGTCTTCATTCGTGTATATTTTGGGTCATCTTCTCGGTGAGGCCTGAGGCTATAACAATGCAAAAGCTTCTCCCAATGTCGTCTTAACTGTATGTTGCAGGTGAGAAGATGACCCTGTCCATCTCTGTGCTCCTGTCCCTCACTGTCTTCCTGCTGGTGATCGTGGAGCTCATCCCCTCCACCTCCAGCGCTGTGCCCCTCATCGGGAAATACATGCTTTTCACCATGGTCTTCGTCATCGCCTCTATCATTATTACTGTCATTGTGATCAACACTCACCACCGCTCTCCCAGTACACACACCATGCCTGGATGGGTCCGCAAGGTGAGCGCATCGCACTTATTAGACTGGAGAATAGTGTCCTCTAGTGGTAATAAGGTGGTACTGCCTGTCCTAGGTTTCTTTTAACCCTGTATGGTCTGTTTTACTGCTTCAATTTTTATACCTTTGTTTTATGACAGGTTTTTATTGAGACAATCCCCAACATCATGTTCTTCTCGACAATGAAGCGTCCAGGAAAGGAGAAGCAGATTAGAAACCTCTATGGTGCAGACTTTGACATATCGGACATCTCGGGTAATCAGACAACCTCAGTGCCCTATCAGTCACCCATCACCAAGAACCCCGATGTGCGCAACGCCATAGAGGGAGTCAAGTACATTGCAGAGACCATGAAATCAGATGAGGAGTCTAACAATGTAAGCTATTGGTTTGCTACCTCTGTACCTATGAGGGGTCAAAGTAACAACAATTAAATTGAACTATGTTTGATGTAAAACCTCAATCATTGAAAGTGAATGTGTTAATAATGTTGTGAATCTTTATGACCTGGTTAATCTTGATGTCCTAATCACATAATTGCCATCAAATGTAATACGTATTACCATGGTCAAGGTTCATATTAGTATAAAGTAAGCCTAAGAAAACCACAACATTACAAAGAGTATTGTATAGTTGTCTTATATGCCACTTATTTTATCACATGTAATCTACACCTTTACACTAATGATACTTGCTACACTGCAGCCTGCGTACAGTTGGGTTACACAATATATCACATATCAATATCACAATAAACAAAGTATATTGCAATAGCACCAAGGTCCTCCATGAAACTTTATTTAAGTTTTTCCATGTCAAGGCCTAAGTTAGCCTTATAACCTTGTTTTAAGCGTTAATCAGATTCAGTTTGACTAGTAAATTAAGATATGTAATTTTTTTGTTATAATATAAGATAAATTATCATATTGTCAAAAGGTATGTTGAACTAGCACAGTAAATACACAGTACTTAACATTACTATTATACCATTACTGGCTTCTATGTTACCAAAATGTATTTCCAGTCAAGATAAAAAGCATTCAGTAGGATTATTGATTCATTTGAATATGGGAGCCACATCTATCATGTATTTTTTGTTGTTGTGAGTTCCATTTTTCAAACGCCTATTTGTTATTCTTGTGTAGGCAGCTGAAGAGTGGAAGTTTGTTGCCATGGTGCTGGACCACATTCTGCTGTGTGTCTTCATGGCGGTGTGTCTCATTGGCACTTTGGGCGTGTTCGCTGGGCGTCTCATTGAGCTAAGCCTGCTCTGAAGTCCTGACGTGTGAGAGCTCTACCTCTTGTCCAGACCAGTGCCTGTTACTGTGAAATGTATAAGCTCTGTTTGTATTCTTGAGTATATCGTCTGCTGTTATAGCTTGGTGATTTTATATTTGTATTGTTTGATTTTTGATAATTTACTATATAAGCTACACTATCTTGGTATTTTATGTTTGTCTTGACATTTATGGGGAACAATAATTAAAAATATTATAATTTTCATAATTTCTTAATTTACTTAATCATGTATTTATTTTTCAACCCATTTGTTGTGTGAAGTTATGCTTTATGCCAAGTATGAACAGGTGCACTGAACAGTTCTCAATTTGACTGCACATTTGTTGTCTTCTAATAAAACTAAAAGGACCCACAGGTTCATTCTTGATTAAACAGAGGCGTTTCCCGTGTTATGAAAAAGATATGATTTATTTAACGGTCTGTTTGCATCAAACAGGTTTAGTTCATATTCAGTTCATGATCATAACTTAAGTCCATGTTTGGAGAGGAATTTAAGAGTCAGTTTATGTTCCTTGGCTCTGGGTATGAAAGGACACAAAGTCAGGTCCATAAAAAACAGATGAAAGAACTTTTAAAATGGCAAGTTTATGGGGCCAATGTTTAACAAATAGTAGAGTTTAACATTTGTTCATCATAAGTTTTGCCTTGCCCTCCTTCTGAAATTATGACCTGAACGTGAACGCACACACATATACAATACACATACAATACACATACACATACACATACAATACACATACAATACACATATAATACACATACAACACACATACACATACAACACACATACAATACAATACACATACAATACACATACAATACACATACAATACACTTACAATACACATACAACACACATACACATACAATACAATACACATACAATACACATACACATACACATACAATACACATACACATACACATACACATACACATACAATACACATACACATACACATACAATACACATACACATACACATACAATACACATACACATACACATACAACACACATACACATACAATACACATACACGTACACATACAACACACATACACATACAATACACATACACATACACATATAATACACACACAACACACATACAATACACGTACAATAAAATACAATACAATACACATACAATACACATACACAAACAATACACATACACGTACACGTACGCATACACATACAATACACGTACAATAAAATACAACACACATACAATACACATACACGTACACATACAATACACATACAATACACGTACAATACACATACACGTACACATACACATACAATACACATACAATACACATATAATACACATACAACACATATACAATACACCTACAATAAAATACAACACACATACACATACACATACACATACAATACACATAAACATACACATACCATACACGTACAATACACATTCACATACAATACACATACAATAGTAACAACTGGTCTTGAAACGAAAATAGGCCTTTGTCATCACTCCCACGTGTTCCACTGACTTTGTGGTAAATCGTCAGTCACTGACGACATAGAGCTGACCACGCCCCCTCTCCCTTGCTGTGCCTGTGATTGGTTGAGTCGCTGTTGACAAATCGAGCATTGCGAAAGCCTTTTGTAACTGTAGCAGGTTACACTGTCGCACATTCTCCACTTACTAAAGAGTTTCTATGGGCTAATATATATATATTTTTAATGGTAATCATGGGCGTTATTTTCTTCCCGCTTAAATTACCTGTTGTAGTGGCGCTTTAGTTAACTTTTTATTAACTTATCTACAACTTGTCGACTACCAACAACTATGGCTACTCCCCCAGACTTATTTGACAGATAACACGAGACACTGCGTGCAGAGGTAAGGCTAACAAGTGAAGGTAACCATAGAAGTAAATAACTAGTTTATATTTATAACTATCTAACTATATTCAACTAATCTCTTACATACCAGATAAAAAAAATCTGCCAAAACTATCAACATTACATATTTACTCGGGAGGATTATAGTTGCTTACCATCGATACCATTGTTTGTTCCCATTATGAGATGCAATTTGATTTTCTGAAGTTCAAGATTGTTTTGGAAATCTCAAGTTAAGATAATAATAATGTAGCTTTTACACTTGTTCAATCAAACTGTTATCATGTTACCTTTGGACCAATGGCAGTTTCCTTTCTCCACCCTTTTCCAGTGCCTTGTTTTTGTGCTTGGTGGTTAGCACGGCCAAAACCAAACCCACAGATGACTGCTGACAGAACCATGGCCCCTCAAGAGACTTTCACCTTGTATGAGGACCAGGGCCCCTCCGCTGACTCCTCTACCATGTCCATTGACAACTTGTTCCCTGCTTTACTGAAGTGCTTTGGCATCATTCTATGTGGCTACATCGCTGGGAGGACTAACATCATCACCTCCACGCAGGCCAAAGGGTTGGGGAACTTTGTGTCCAAGTTTGCACTTCCCGCATTGTTGTTCAAAAACATGGTGCTACTGGATTTTGCGAACGTCATCTGGTCATTTCTGTGGAGCGTCCTTATTGCCAAAGCTTCAGTGTTTGTAATTGTATGTCTTCTAACACTGGTGGTGGCCAGCCCTGACAGTCGATTTAGTAAAGCTGGTCTTTACTCAATATTTGCCACCCAAAGCAATGATTTTGCTTTAGGGTATCCTATTGGTGAGTATGGCGTCTAAGCTTCCCACATCTACCACTGTCAGAATACAGTTGTCTTTAATACATAATTACACATTTGTAAATCCTACACAAACACTAGGCTTCTTAAATCACCGTTTATCCTTTCATTCTTTAAACCTTTACCAAATACTTGAATGAATTATTTAATTGTTGTTTTAACTTTACCATTATTTGACTGTCAATATAGTCAGTATGGTTTCATGTTTAACTCTTCATATATCATTAATTGTATTCTTTATATTTTGCAGTTGCAGCCCTCTATCAGAATACATACCCAGAATACCTCCAGTACATTTACCTGGTCGCACCGGTGTCTCTAATGATCCTCAACCCCATTGGATTTGGGTTTTGCGAGATACAAAAGTGGAAAAACAAAGCCAACCACCAGCAGGGGAAACTCGTCATACTGGGATATGTTATTCTACAGGTTCTGAAGAATCCCATAGTGTTTATGGTTGTTATCGGCATCATTGCTCACTTTGTACTGCATCAGAGAATCCCAGTGTTCATGGCAGAGTTTGTTGACGGCTTGGCTAACGCCTTCGGAGGAGCAGCTCTCTTCTATTTGGGTCTTTCCATGGTGGGCCAGCTGGGAAAGTTAACCAAGTCCACTGTTGTGACTCTCATACTGCTTATTACTGCCAAACTGTGAGTGAAAACTACCACCACCCCCCTAACTGACTTATTCTACCATATGTCATCAATATTCTTATTTAGATTTGATCCCTGTCTAAAGTGACTCGACTTCAACACAATGTCCTTACTGAGAGAACAGTTAAAATTACACCAAACCAGTATTACTGCCGTACTATATTGTGGGTAATTACAACTCTAATTGGTTAGGAAAAAAAGACTTGTAAAATACTTGCCACAGTGAGCAGTTTTATTATAGGAAGTTGGGTGAGCCAACATGTTTTGAATGACTTTTGCAGCCACAAGCTTCACACAGGTTATTACATGTTTAGTGGCGTACTCAAAGCATTAGCTAGTGTATTGCATGCTATAATTTACAGTGGTGCTTATTATTAATAATATTCTTGTCTTTTAATTATTTGTAGGTTATTATTACCACTTGTTTGTAAAAACATGGTGGAACTGCTGGACAATAGCAACACCAGCGTCTTAAACCATTCCAGTCTTTCCAACTATGCATTTCTCTACGGGGGCTTCCCAACTGCACCCAGTGCGGCCATCTATGCTGTTTACTTCAATGCAGAGGTCGAAGTTGTAAGTGCATATCCGCGTTACACATCTTATACACAAATACACAAATCCATGTCATTATTCTTTGCTGTGTTTTTCAGGTGACGTCCGGCATGGTCATCAGCACTTTTCTGTCTGCTCCTATTATGTATGTCTCTGCTTGGCTGTTGACAATGAGTCGGATGGATCCCGATGTTTTGAGGAAATCATTGCAGAATGTCAGCTTCAACATCAGCATAGTGGGACTAGTTGTTCTGGTAAGTGGATATAAAGCATGTCTACAGATTATGGGGCTTTATTCTGTTCCTGGTCATAGTTTGTACCCAAATTATATACCAATGTAATGTGTGTGGGTTGTTTCTATCTGTGTTGAGATGTATCGCATTTGTTGCACAATTTGTTCCATAATGCATGTCAACACATTTTTTGACATTTGACATTTAAAGAATGGTTTCTGTTATTTGCCTTAGGAATAACTGTTAAACATCTTTGTTTGACAGGTTTGGACTATTAGTGTCTTGTTTCTCAGTAAGAAAGTGAAGAGGCTGCCTCACATGTTTGCGGCCAATTTATTCTTAGCTCAGGTCAATACACTGACACATACATTTTACTAAATGTAATTTATTTAAAATTAAGTTGCATTTGTAACAATGTCTCATTTTATAGCTCATGACCTGCCTTGGAATGATCATGTGGAACTATATTGTTTACACAGACAACTTCATCGGACAGGTCTTTATTTTCACAGTATTATGCATTTCCCTCTACAGTACTTATGTGTGGTCAGGTACGAGGTGTATAACTTGAAACACATTTTAACCACATTTGACCATTTTTTAACTTCATACTTCTTATTTTAGGTTTGATTGCGCTGTCTCTTGTTCTACTGAAAAAGTATGAGGATGTGAAAGTGTCTTCCGGCACGTTGGTCATTGTTGGCTGGGGGTGAGTTAGTAAAAACAAAGGACAAGGGGAAATGAAACTCTAAACTATGTCTCATTTGCGGTGCATTTTGTAAAGGACACTCAAAGCAAAATGCTCATATTTCATTCTGTTCCTCTCTTACCAGGATTCCAGCCTTTGTAACAGGCATTTTGCTTAATTCTGGGGAAAAGGTGCCTGACATGATAGACTTTGCATTCTTTTATGGCAAGCCTCAGGTATTTGAACCATCCAAGACTATTTTCTACGTCTGATGTAGTAAATTCAGAAATACTCACTACAATGTTGCCCCACTCAAGTCTTAGCTTTGTGTCCTCTTCCAGATAATCTGCTCCACGGTAGTGACTGCCCTGAGCATACTCCTTGCAGGGGGCTCTCTTGTGAGTCTTAGCAGAGGAACCTGGGCACAAAAGGATGAGGGAAACTTGCCCACTATTGAAGATACTCTAGTTGAACCTGAAACCCAAAGTCTTTCTTGTCAAAATTGTCACTCGGGCGATACTGACAGAGGTACACTATCACAAACTTTACATTTTACATGCAATCTATGACCAAACATAATCGGGCGGTAGTAGTTTTATCAAGTGAATGTTGTGGTAATTCTTCTTTTGTGATCATTTGTGTAATTTTGTTATCAGTTCTCCTCATATGTGACTGTGCCCCACCTCAGCCCATGCCTGACATGATCATAAGCACCAATATGACCAGCCAAACCTCACTTAGAGGTATAGTTTTATTTATTCATTTCTTTCTTTCTTTCTAAACCTTTATTTAACCAGGTAAGAATACATTGAGATCCAGACCTCTTTTTCAAGGGCAGGGCAAAGCAAAGTCATGCATTTTCTCTGCAGTGCAATGCAAAGCCAACAGACCCTCTTAATATTTGTCCTTGTCCTTGTATTGTTATTCTTGTTCTCCAGGTCAGTGTGAGAATAATTGTGAGCCGACGGAGTGTCTGCTCATTCAGCAGGAGGAGGAGCGGCTGCAGCTTATAGACAGACAAGTCGCCCGTCATGTTCTTTTGTGTCTGCTTCTCACTGTCTGCTTGTTTGCTGTGAGTAACTGACTGAAAACAAGTTCATAGTATTTAATACATTGTTCTCTCCAAAGCACACTGCCCAATGGGGCTGGTCCATGTCCATTCATTTACACTATCTATTATATGACTTTAAATTCTAACCTCTTTTGATTCATGTTTTGACAGAACTTGTCTAGTTGCCTGTGGTTGCTGTTGAATTCTGTTCCAGGTAGACTTTATTTAGAGCTGCAGTTCTTCTGTGCCGTTGCCAACTATGGGCAGGTAACTGCTAATACTTAAATACTGCCATTTGTCTTTGTGTTTCTCTGTTGACTTATATGTACTGTACACCCAGGGACTTATTTCATTTGCACTGTTTGGGCTGGATAAACATCTTATCATTCTGCCATTTAAAAGAAGGTACTATTTTATTTAACACAATTTTAAGAACAGTCTTAAGACTAAGCAAAAAGTTGTGTTCAAAGCATGTTTGATTAATGTTTTAGGTTACACTCTCTGTGGCGTAGAAGGCAGCAGGAGCAGTGCCAGACAGATCTCCCTGATCTCCCAGAGGAAATAATGATTACCTGCACTCAGTTTACTAAATACCACAAAGACCAGTGTAGTGCTGATATTGTCAGAGTGAGAAGGTGAGAGCACATATGTGCTCTGGTCACATGTCACAACAAATACTTACAGAACATTTTTCTATCAAAACCTCTTGTTTTCCGCTAACATACAGTACTTCTTCTTGATGGATGGTTCTGTTGACTCCTAGGTGTGGAAAAATGACTATGGTGGCTTGTTTCCTGGGCTCTGAGCTTGTGGAGTGGCTGCTGCAGGTGGGTCTAGCTCTGGACCGTGGAGAGGCTACTCTGTATGGGTCGAGGCTACAGCAAGGCGGTGTGCTGCGGCATGTTAACCATCTGCATGTTTTCCAGGACAGTCATCTATATTACCGTTTTACAGCGTAAGGAAAAATGTTCACGATCAAATAACACATAATTATTTAAACAGCAACGGTATGTCAATTCAAATGTTGCCATAATTTATAGTAAGGGAAATGTCTAAGAAATTGTGCTTCCAGTCCATATGAATAACATACATTTAACATTTCATATTTGCTAAGCTCAAATTATTGTAAAGCAGCTTTATAGTAAGCTTTGTTTTGTTCTATTTGTTTTTTATTTCATTTTTTAAAAACATACAATACAATACATGGCTTCAATAGTATCTCAGTGTCTTTTGTTTTGTTGTACTGTGGTAATATTTCAAATTAATAAAATGATTATATATATATAATATAATATATATATTATAATATATTATATATGTGTATGTATATGTATTATTATTTTTAAATGACTTAATAAATATGATGGTGGCCAGTGATTGTGGGTCATACAATATTATACATATTAAACAACACAATTATGCTCTTACTGGTTGTTTAATGTATCACTATCTTGGACTTGTATCGCCTCTTTACATCTGTTGTCTTCCTGTGCTAACCAAACATTGGCTTTTCAACTATGTTACCTTAGCTTTTCTCATAAAGAGCCATCTCCTCTTGAACACAGTTTGAAAACAAGTTGACCAAGTGATCTGGCCCTGTAATGCCCTCTGAAACAATCTTCTCCAGCTGATCAATCTTGCTTTTTTCAATTCTTCTCATCTTCTCTGTGATCTTCTGTCCTCTGTCCTGCAATTCAAACATTTTTAGTTGTAAATAAAGCCAAAACCAAAAAGAAATCTAACCAAATGACAAATTCAACCTTGTGTGACTCAATAATGGCAGACACGAGTTCATGCTTGACAAATAACTTGTGTTTGCGATCGGGTTTGCTCTGGAAACGAGGCTTCTTCTTCACAGGATCATCTGCACCATAGTTTGGGGAGCATGTCTCTTTAATATGCTCGATGCCTTCCATAAAAATAAAAGGTTTGAAAACAGACCTGAAAAACATGTAATATATATAATAATAGTTTTGTACACTATTTTACATTTCAACTTCAACCAGCATAAAATAAATATACCACCGATTGTAACCGATGGCTGCTGTAGCCGTGTGGGACGCATCAGACTGATGTCACCCAACGTTTTGACAATTGCCAGATGAAATATATACAACAATATTATTTTATTATGGAATGTGTAAGGGGGTGAGAGTCAATTGCCCTAAACGTTCATGAGTTCAAGGTGACAAAATTGCTTAAATATTGGAGATGACAAAATCACTCTGAAACTGAAACTCATATGAGGTGAGGTAATTAAGAATGAATGTAAAATGATGTACATAGAGGGATGAACTCACAAGCATCTGCGCTGTAAAAGAAAATGTCCATCTATTCTGCCTAAAAAAGTAAAGACTGTCATACCGTTCTGGATCTGGGGTTGCGGTAAAATAGTGCACAGCTGGCAGCGCTGGATCAGTGGGGACCATAGACACCATGCTTCCTGTTGACATGAACATTCCCTCCATGTTGATGCCACTTTCTTTATCTCTCAGAATAGCCATCATTGTTTCTGCAGTAATAGAACCTAAGCATAACAATAAAATACATTGTTGTGACTTTCTCTTAAAGCCCCAATGAGCCAACAAAACTGTGACAACACTGCTTACCGTTGCTTTTTTCCAGTAGCATCTTCCCCTCACAGTAGCGACTCCCAGAAGCCTCGATTCTGGCTGTGGTCAGGTAGGAGTAAATGGAGGCAAAGTTAAATTTACTTTTTCCATCCCACCACTTTTTACTGCGAGCATAATCCCTCATCTCAGGGTGTTCTCTGTCAATCTTAGTAGTGATGTCATACTGATTGGATATGTTGCGATATCCGCCTAAAAAAAGGAAAACAGTAATAATCATCAATAAAAATGTACTTATAAAAAAAAAACGTGAAAGTCCCACTGACATTTAGCATCTCTTTTTCAGGGGAGCCTATTGTACATATTTTTAGTGGTAGGGAAAATGAGCACCCGAAGGAACCCTACTCAGACACGGAATATGCAAACTCCACACAAAAAGGCCCTGTGCCGCCCGGGAGTCAAACCACAGACCGTCTTGCAGTGAGGAGAGAGCATTAACCACCGCGCCACTGTACCCAAAGTGTCACTAACAATAGCCTACCCATTATTCTTACAAATACATAAAAAATATACAGATGTTTATGTGAGACTGGACTAACTGGACTGAAAGGACATAGGACTGATACAATATGATGGTCAGAATGTCTTCGACAAATATGGCAAACTTTTTCAAGCCAACCAACCACATTTGGCCTATTCTTTTTATGCTTACTCTCCACTCTCTCTGCTGCCCAGTACTTGGCCGATGTCTCCAGCAGCCAGGCCTCTTTCCTGTCAGAGATGAGGAAGCTGTTGTGGTAGGTGAAGCCACTCTCATCCTCCATACAGGACCCCCCCTGACCATATTTCTGCAGAAGCTCAGTGATCACATCCACAGCTTTCTCTGCCGTGTCTGCCCTCTCGAGTCCCAGTCTGAAAAACAATAATAATGTAGAACTGTAATTCAGCACTTGTAATTGATCACC
The DNA here is from genome assembly GCF_026437365.1 of Eucyclogobius newberryi. NCBI lineage: Eukaryota > Metazoa > Chordata > Actinopteri > Gobiiformes > Gobiidae > Eucyclogobius > Eucyclogobius newberryi. The sequence continues at coordinate 15,672,846 of NW_027315768.1, read as the reverse complement.
AACAACCTCATAATAGTGTGGAATTTTCTTGTACACCAAATACCTGACTAGGTCCATGCCGAGAAGTGCCTCCTCACCATCAGCACTCTCTCTGCCCCACACTGCTTCGTTGCCAATGCACACTCCATGCTCATTTGCTCCCATCTCTGCTCCCCATAGCCAGGCCGGTTTACTCAACACCACTGCATGTGTGTGGGGGACCTGCTCAATCTCGATGTAAGTGCACTTTACAGAAGAAAGTATGGTCATGACAATGCAACTTAATTTCCCTATATTCTTAAAGACCAGTCTGTGTCTGTTACACACCTCAACGGCCCCTCCCGCCGCATAGTCACTGGCAGGAACATACACCACCTCCTGCACCTCATCACAGGGTCTGTCCGAGTTCTTCCCAAAGATGATGCGCTGTCCCAAAGTAGAGGGGGGCAGAGCTACAAATGTGTCACAGGATGACGGTTCCATTTCCACCCACTATGACAGAAAAACAAAAAGATAAGCCATTTTATTTATTTAATTTTGGTCATTGGATATTATTGATTGCACGGTGGGGGATTTAAATTGTAATTTTACTCTTATACTCAATAAAGTTAGTGAAATTACATACAATGATTCCATAAAATAGACAAACTCTTAAAATATAGAATATAGAATAAAAAGGAGAACGTATTTTTCACTGTTACCTGTAGCTGTCACTTTGTAGTTTCTACTTTCATTTCCGCAACATTGCTGTTCAGACGATGACTTCTTCCATGACACGGAAACAGTATGTCACGTGACGTAAACATTGGGCGGTCGTAATGACGTCACGTACGGTTGCGATAGACGCGCGTATTGTTCGTTATAACCATAATATAATACATCCATGGTTATTACTGTTATTTTAAATGTATATATTATAAAGGTATGGCTAAAGAGGACCATTGGCACAGTTTGTCGAGATACGATGGGAGAAAGTCTGGCTAATAGCTTTTCACTATTGCTTAAACAACAAAACAACAAAGTCAGACAAAATGCAATGGAATGTTTATTTATTCAACCAATTTCCTTATCTCTAAATGATAGACGTAACAACTTACTGCACCTTTTGCCAAAAAGAAGAAGAAAAATTAAAATCTCTCTAGTTCTAATGATAATCTCTTTTACGATTGTAAACCCTGTTGTCAATTATGGAAACAGTTAGAACAATATCTTGCAGAGAAAAATTCAACACCAACAGTTAAACCCACGTATGAAAATATTATAACAGTCTTCCAACACAAGAATAAAGATCTGGAATACATTGTCAATCTGCTGATTTTATTAGGTAAATACCACATTCATAAAATGAAATTTGAGGAAAATAGCCATCCCCTCTTCAAGTTAGTGGTAGATGAGTTGCACCATTACATAAGCTCCATAGATATGGGCTGGAACAGAAAATAATAGAAAAATTTGAAGTAAATGGGACATTTTTTTGGGTCTTTTGGAGTGACAGGGCCACTCCTGAAGACCTTCTACGACTTTGTGGTGGCATCAGCTCCTGTACGGTGTGGCCCACTGGAGCAGCAGCATCACAGAGAAGGAGAGGAGGAGGCTGGACAAAGTCATTAAGAAGTCCAGCTCCGTCCTAGGCTGTGCTCTGGACTCGGTGCAGGAGGTGGGGGACAGAAGGGTCCTGGCTAGATTCACATCTATGCTGGACCATGAGTCTCACCCTCTGCAGGACACTCTGTCCGCTCTGGAGAGCAGCTTCAGTGAGAGACTGATCCACCCTCGCTGTGTGAAGGAGATGTTTCGCAGGTCTTTCCTTCTGCTGCTGTCAGACTCTACAACAAAAACTGCTAGCCCTGAACATGTGCAATACTGATGTAACCATGTGCAATACCTGTAAATAAGAGTGTTCTATTTTGTTTTTATTCGGTTTACTTACCTGCTAATCTTATTACCTAGTCTTGTGCTAGCTATTTTTACTTTATTTTATTTTATTCTAATATCATTATTTCATTATTATGATCTTATTTTTATTTTTATTTACATCTTTATCTTTTTATTTTGTTTATCTATTTTATTTTATTTCCCCCCTCCACTCCCTATTAAGATAGGAGAGGAGTTTTGTTAATAAGAGTTTTTTGTTTTGATCATAACAGTTCTATTAAGAGTGTGTTTTTGAAACTTCCTATAATCTGTCCTTTCCTCCTGTTACTACTGGACAATAAAGGATTATCTTATCTTATCGTATGATATCTATGTTTCACCAATTAGTTCCACTGCAAGCTTGATGCAGAAAGAGATCAACTTAGTTACTTCAAATAAAACAATTAAAGACGCATTTAGTAAGGTAATAATCAAACCTCACATTTGTCTCTAACTGTACTATTGAGAATAAGGTTATTTTGACATAGTTTTATTTTGTCACAGACCATCACTATCATAATCACTTCCGGGTTGGTGGCTGAATCTGTTGAGTTTGTTTACATGCGCAATGAGCTAAAAAAGAAATCATAGCTATCATCTTATAAAACTGTGGTTCAGCCATGGGGAAGTCGTTTGCTAATTTTATGTGCAAGAAGGATTTTCATCCTGCTTCGAAGTCAAATATCAAGAAGGTCAGTGAATAAGATGTTTATTTTCTCTTTGTAGCTTTCGCATGCTAACCTGACGTACTTAAGCTCAGCTAGCTTGCAAAATTGGCAAATTCGCATGGTTTGCTAATCGAAAATATATGTTGTGGCAGCGCAGCCCTGTCAGTCTCTAATACACTGTGTTCAAACGTGATAGCAATTGTGCTGAGGCAAATGTGTAGCATTGAAGACTTATTTTTGTCCTTTGATAACGATGGTGAGCAACGGAAGGCTGCTTCAAACTTAGCTAAAATTTTAGACTTTTTATCAATCAATCAATGTAGTAATTACTCAACATTTTTTTTAATGAAATCACAATTGTGCGTGAAAAGTGATAGTAAAAGTTTAAATAATTGTAAATAAGTATTGCAGTCACTAACATCATCCAATAGAGGGAGCTGTTCTGCAGCCATCGAGAACGCCGTCCTCACGTTTTGTTTGTGATGTTGTGCATTCTAAACAATAAAAAAGCAGTTTGTTTGGAATGTTTTGTTTTTATAGAAGTCTATTTTATTCGTAAATTGTAGTTTGTGCATGCCTTTTTGATATGCACCTTAGAACATGCCATGGCATGTACCTAGTTTGTTAATTCTGTTCATTGACAATGGCAATAAACCCATTTCTGATTCAATATAATTAATTTCTTAGTATATTGTCTTTTGTGGGACAGGTATGGATACAAGAACAGAAGCTCACCTTCGAAAAGAAGAAACAGGAGGACCTCATGCAGGCCTACCTGAAAGAGCAGGACACCTACAACAACAGGTTCCATTTTGTCTCAGATCTTGTTACAAACAGCATTGTTTAAATGATTTGTAATGAGTGCTTATGATAAATAAAACGTCATCATTTGTAATTTTTTATTATAGGGTTTTGATGGGAGATGATCGTGTTAAAAATGGTCTGAATTTCATGTATGAGGCTCCACCTGGAGCGTCCAAAGGTAAGTAAGAGCCAAATGCGCAATGAATGTACCTGAATGTATGTAATTGATTTTTTACATATGTTTTCTCTATGCATCGTCTTTCTTGAAGAGGAAAAGAAAGAGGTATAGCATGCTTGGCTGGATTACACACCTTTATTATCAAAGTTAAGCTTTAATTTAAATTATATCCTATGTTTCTGTAAAACCTGCAGGAGGGTGATGAAGAATGCAGGTTTGAATGGCAGAAGGGAGCTCCTCGAGAGAAGTAAGTTCTTGAGTTCTGCATAATGAGAAACCAAGCCATTATTTCTTGTTGTTACAATCAGGTTAACTGCTTTTCTTCAACACTTACAGGTATGCAAAAGATGACATGAATATTAGGGATCAACCATTTGGAATCCAGGTGGGTTTATCCAAACAGATTGTGTATTTCAGAAACCGCAATAGAGAAATTTGTTTCCATTTAGTTGTATTGCTTTGCCAACATGTTACTAGACTTAAAGGCGCAATGGACGATTTTTCGGCGATTTGAGAACGCAGGTGGAAGTGCGCATGTGCACTCCCCCGTGCGGACTGATACAACACACACGTGCGTTTGTTTATTAGCGCAACGGAGCGCATCGCATCTCTCGTCTCCCGTAGATTTCTGTCCACTTCTGCGTCAGCTCAAACAGTCTTTCTCCGTCTTCATTTTGCCCCGTACACTGAGGGAACTATATTATGATAGATCCATGCGCTTAGGCACGCGGAAACGTGGGGACGAACCGCACGCGGCTGCAGGTGAGCGGTAGGTGCGTTTTATGATTGATACGTGGCAGGACTAATGATTTATCCATGCCACGAGGAAACATGATAAAAAATTTGCTGAAAAAAATCGTCCATTCCACCTTTAATATATTAAGTGAAATAATAACATATGGGTTGTGCCTATTTTATTTCTTTCTTTGTTTATTTCTTTGTGTGTTTATAGTATATTGCACTGCGATGAGTAAGGGCCGTCAATTTTTATATCATTTTGAAATGTTATCTGTAAATGTTTTCAGTGTTCGAAACAGCTCATTTTCAATTGACCAGATAAACTGAAAATTGACATCCAGGATGAAATTTAATTTTAACTACATCTCTCTTACACACAACTGTTGTTTCTCTAGGTCCGCAATGTGAGGTGCATCAAGTGTCACAAATGGGGCCACGTGAACACGGACAGAGAGTGTCCGCTCTTTGGACTGTCAGGGATCAATGCCAGCCATATGACATCAGATGAAGGAGCAGGTATTTTTCCCTTTATCACAGTAAAAATACAGGGTAAAACACTCTTTGTGACCAGCCTTTTGAGCTGTGCTGTTGTACACACTGTATCCTTCCTCTGTCTGTCGGGGCTCCTAGTCTAGCTCTTGATTCTGGGTTGTGCAATCAGCAAGTTGAGTACTAAAGTAATAATGTTTACCCTGGGAGAGTCCAGTCAGTGCATGGTCTTGATGGTGGAGTGCCGTAATGGTCCCCCTCCTGTGCCGGAAGAAAAAATGTAATTATTGTGTATTCTGCTTGCCCAAACCGCTGCTTTGGCAGAGAATGATATTGTATGATTTGCTCAGCCGGAAGTGGAGTGAGTTGATTTGATGTCCCATTCTGTTAACAAAGCCGCCCCCAAAATTCCCACTGTGGAGATAGTGTCTGGCATGGCTTTGACATGAATGGGACTCTAAGGCTGTGATTTGTGCTAACAGGTCCGTCGATGCACCCCTCCGAGTTAATGGCGGAGATGCGAAACAGTGGGTTTGCCCTGAAAAAATGTGTCCTTGGTAGGGATGCGACTGTTTTTGATCCAGCACAGGTAATTGTGCCACTCCCCTGTAACATACACATGCAGTATAGACCGTCACCCCTACATGAGAGGGAAGAGATTCAAAAGGAGAATTAGTATATTCAAAATTGCAATAATGCTTTTCGATACATTGGTATATGTTTGTTTTATTTCTGAATAATGTTTCTCAATTTTTGTATAGGAATTTGTTGCCAGCGAAGAAGAGGAGGATCCAGAGATTGAATTTTTAAAGTCATTAACATCGAAGCAAAAACAGAAGCTACTCAGGTAAAAATCATGTCGTGTCGTGAGTTTGATTCCCGACTCCGACAGTTACTGCATGTCCTCCCTTCTCTCTCTCATTTCACTCTGTACTTTCCTGTCAATAAAGCATACGGGCCAAAAAATCATACGAAAACAATACATGATTTGGCCATTGTATTTACAGACGCCCTTGAAGTCACCAAAGAACACTTAACAAAAAAACAAAAAGCGTTTAAAATAATAATTGCATTTTTTACTCAAAATAAAATAAAATTAGGGGCTAATTTAGTGGATTTAAGAATCAGTCCTGCTAATTTTACTTAGTCTTAAGTTAATACGTGTAAATTGATCGAATATCCGCGTCTAATATTTTATTATTATTATTATTGTATACAACACTAACATTTGCTCCTTTTTTGTTTTAGTTTTTTCCTTATAAAAAAATATATATTTCTAACGTAGTGACTAGGCAGTTATTATTAATTATTAATTATATTCTTCTTTTGTTGCACAGAAAACTTGACCGCCTTGAGAAGCAGAAGTCCAAAAAGAAAAAAAGCAAGAAACAGAAAAAGAAGAGCAAAAAGAAACATAAGAAAAAGCAGGACAGCGACTCCTCGGACACAGACAGCAGCGACAGTGACAGTAGCGCCGACTCCAGCCCCAAGAAGAAGAAGAGTACGAAGAAAACATCCCGTCGAGACAGCAGCTCAGACGGGCACGGCAAGGGTCACAAAAAGTCCTCTTCTCGCAGGTGCAGGTCACCGAGCCCGCACACCGATCACGACGCGGCTCATTACCGACAGAGGACAGAAAGGGAAAGCAGTCCAGTGAACAAGCAACAGGGAGGTCAGGACAAGCAGAGAGGGAAGAGGTGCGGAAGTAAAGACAACAGGCATTATGCCGACGGAGGAAGGGACAGGCCAGAAGAGGAGATGAGGAAACACAAAGGAAGGAGCAGGAGCCGAGATCGAAAGGAGCGCAGAGAGGACAGGAGTAAGAGTAGAGAAAGAAAGAGGGATAGAGAGAACAGGGGTAGGAGCAGGAGCAGGAGCCCGCGCCGAAGGGAACATGGGCCAGACGGCGGCAAAAGAAACTACTGACTGTTTTAGACTGTTATTCGCATCTTGCATGGACCACCAAATCCAGCCCCCCACAGTTCCTCCGCACGAAGAACAGAGCGTTGTACTTCTGTTCACCAGTAGAGGGAAGCAGTCCACAGAAAATGTAGAAAAGTAGGCCATAGCGGCAGGTCTCTCCCGCTGTCTAAATGAATTTATTAGGGTCAGAGGCAGTTCGCTGCTTTAACGTTGATGGGATTTGGATTTATTTTTAAAATAATGATTTTATGTTGACTTTTTTATTTTATTTTTTGCTTCAAATCTGTAACTGTTGTTTTTTTATCCTCAATAAATATTAGACATCAAAATATTAATGTGTGAATTGGAAAAAATAAATAGTGGTTGTATTGGGATTTTTCAATGACACAATGAGCAGGTTTACTTAAAACCAATATTTTTTTAGCGTTATACATTTTATCTTTTTGGAAATTATTAATATTATTATTAACATTTTTTTGCTCAAAGGCGATAGGGTTGTACCGCCGCAGGGTGAAATGGAGAGAGACATTGGCAAATGGAGGTAACACATGTGCTACTCCTCAAACCACTGCACCACCACATAGCTTTTATAAATGTATATATTTCTAAATTGCGACGTTTGCGGTGAGTTTGTTCCAATGAAAGAAATTGAGTGCAGCCTATAAATAAAGATAAACACATGCTGACAACCAATTGTACCAATTCACAGACTCCTGTTTCAAATAAATTACTATAATATTTTTTCGCATGTATTTTATTTTGTTTTTGACTATTTTTTAAAGCCACCTGAATGTACAATTGCCTGTTTGAAAATTATAATAAGAATGATAATAATAAAAAAATAATATTCTACATCAATACAAATGAATTACATTAAAAAGGGGAAAAGCACACATTTTAAAATATTGTCTCCAGGATAGAACATTTCAGCATTTTCCTAAATGGGACCTTGTCTGATCGCACGTTTAAAAGCCTTGTTGCGGCAAAGGAAATGAAAATAATTTGCCTGTATTGCCTTCTGCTCAATTTAACAGGCGCCTGAAAGAGGCTGTGTGCAGGATGCCTCTCCCTGACGTATTCCCATCGTGCGCTGAGCTGTAATTATTATTCCTCAGCTTTTCCTTGAGTCGGACGCTGCACTGGCTGCGCACAAAGAAGTCAGAGAGCATCCTTGAACCCTTTCAGCGCGGGGCCACTGATATTCAAATAGCACACAGGCCATTTGACTGCACTGCGCGCACTGCATTTCAAATTCAACATTTGCATCTGACTTTTGGCCCTGGCTTTTTTCTGAAGTTTAAAAACTGTTCCCATAATATCTTTGTGGTTTGTGGTAAAGAGGAAAACCCGCCATATAGCACAATTTTCGCTCCATGGATATGCAAATTCTAGCAGTTAATTTGGACAATTAGAATAAATATTCAGGGACCTTTGTCATCAAGCCCCCGTAGACGGCCCCCGATAAAGTGCGAGTGAACAAAAGACGCTCGCAGATTAATTAGATATTTGATAAGACATGAATCCCTAATCGCACAGACAAGACACATGGGGCTGCGATGTGCTCCAAGTCATAATTAATAGCATTTAACAAGGTTTTCATTTGGCCATGAAATGTCTTTTCCGGGGCATTAAACATTGATCTGTTCCGTAGGGAAAGCGTCACAGGCGGCTCACCAGGCCTGCACAGCCCGGATCCTCAAACATTCAACCTGTTCATGTGCTTAGCCAAGACAAATAATTCACTAAGATACAATTAAAGCCTTTTAAGACGTTTTAATTAATTACGATAAAATGAAAGTCTTATACGTGTAACTTTATACAGGTAAACATTTATATATAGATATTTTAGCAAAGGAAAAAAAGGTGGTAACCGAGGTTAGGGTAAGCTTGGTACATACATATCCACAAAGTGCGTCCAAAGTAAACTCCCTGATGTCCAGGATACCAACACGATAAAACAATAGAGCCGAACATTTACAGAAAACACACAGTTGAGGCGTCATTTACAAATGCAGCTCACATTGTCCCGAGTTCAACAGACTCTGCAGCGTTCTGCAGCACCCGTGTCCCGGCCTGAGGTGAGCCGGTGCCGCCGTGAGACAGTCCTCCGTGTCACGAGACCCGTGTAACAGTGCAGTCTGTGTCTGTGGCGGGCCTACGGCTCGTCGTGAGGAGACGGCTCCTTCACAGTGATTCGAGGGTTGACTCCATCTAAAATCAGTTCTGGGGACTCGGACCTGGGGGTCTCCAGGTTACTGGTGTCGGTGTCACTGTCGCTGCCCTTTTTGCTGCCTCCTGCCGTGTGCGTTTTGATGTGCTTGCTCAAATGGTCACTGCGCATGAAGCGCTTGTTACACACCGGACACGCGAACCGTTTCTCGCCGGTGTGCGTGCGCAGGTGTCTCTGCAGCTCGTCTGAGCGCGTGAACCTTTTCCCACAGAAAAGCCAGTTGCAGACAAACGGCCTCTCCCCGGTGTGCCAGCGCAAGTGCGCCTTGAGATGTGACGTTTTTCCATACACTTTCCCGCAGCCCGGGATGTGGCAGCTGTGCAGTCCCTTCCTCCTCAGGCTGGCCCCTGCGGGCCCCAGCCGCTCGGCCTCCTGGCAGTTGGGACAGTCACATGTGGCCCTGCCCGAGTAGCGCCGGGACGATCGAGACGAGCTGCTTATTCCCGAGCCACCTCCAGAAATCATGGCGTTGGCAGAAGCGTCTGTGTAGGTGGGGATGACGGTCTTGAAGCCGTCCTGAGTCAACAGGTGCTGGCTCGTGGACAGGATGTGTGAGGCAGACGGGCTGATGCCAGTGGAGCTGAAGGCGGAGTGCGTGAGAGAGGAGAAGTCAGGGTTGTAGCCGCTGAGCTGGGGAATGGCCTGGGGGGCACCGGTGTGCAAAGAGCTCTGCAGGGAGCTCGCCTGGTTCTGGACATCCAGCCACGAACCGGGGTTCGTGTGGACGTCCCACCACGAAGATGCACCGTTGGTCACGTCCCCGGAGATGGTGGAGTGGAAGCCGGACTTGTACCAAGACTCATAGGGGTGCGCCATGCCCACGCGCGGGTACAGGCTCTCGGCAGACGTATGCACCTTGGAGATGAACGCTGACTGTCCGGACTCCTGAGGCGTGACGCTGGCGGAGTTGGAGAACAGGCCGCTGTATTCACTGGAGAAAGCCGAGGACGTGGGGGATGTGGAGGCTAAGCAGAAGGCGCTGTTGCCTGCTCCACTGGTCGGGGTTAGTCCTGAAGACGCGCGGCTTGTTGCTACTGTGAACCCTGGCAGACTGGAGCCCAGGTTACAACTGGACGAGGACCTCTTCCAGGGGTGAAATCCACCTTTGGAGAACGCGCTGGAGTCTGGCAAAGTGGTCAGGGGACTGGTGTTGCCGATTTTATTGCAAGTTGCTGCCAGCATTGCTAAAGGTGTAGTTCCAAACCGTGGCTCTTCCTGGAAACATGGGACACACATTAAAATAAAGCAAGAGTCACACACAGCTGTAGGCTATGTCAGAAAAAACAATTAAAAAAACAACACTAAAATGGACAACACACAGTTCTACAATTGGCAAAGAAAGTTCCGTTCACGCACGATCAAGTTCTGAAGTTGTTGAATTTCGTTTTCTTTTACTAATCGCGGTCAAAAAGCAAAATGTGACAACAGCACAACCCGCAAACTAACGTCACACGGCTCCACTAAATAACACACAAAAATATATTTCCAACTTTTGCCGGAACTTATTTGCACCTCAGCAGCAGCAGCAGCAGCAGCATCAAACTTACCCCAAGTATAGACGTAGCCATATCCAGGGTCTGTGCTGCGAGGAGAGAGTTCGCCAGTTCGGTGCCGTGCAACTCCTACGTTGTCCGGACGCACCGTGTTTGACTCGGGTCACACGGTTTGTCTCTCCTGGCTCACAGCTCGAGTCTCTACCTAGTTGTACTGAGCGTGTTCTTTGAAGTACAGCTGGCGAGGACGCGCAGCCAATCTAATTGCTGCATCCTTGGTCGGGGATGAAGTCAGCCAATGAGAGACGTCACCGCAGACAGAAACACCAAAGCCGCTCCGTCAATCACGTGCTGCACAGCCTCTGCTCCGACTGTCATACAAGACACGATTTGGTATTTTTTAAATGCATACAGTTATTTTATGTATCCTCTCACGAAGTCTCAATGTCTCATTTCTGGGCTGCATTGAGTGCACACGTGGTTTCAACAGAGAGGTAAGCGTTTCACTCTTTCTACGCGTTTATGGACGTTTAGCAGCAGCTTCACTGCTCACCGGGTTTTCAGTCTATAAAAGCAGCACGTGTGTTGTGGAGGGAGCCGGGGATTGCATGTCAACATTTTTGACGTTTTATTTTAACAAAATGTGCCATCCATCCTATTTATTCTTCGGGAAAAACGTGGAGGATCGGCAGTGCAGTTCTCAGACATCGCTTGGATACGTTACGATCCACAAAAGTCTTAAAGTGACACCTGTGAGCGCGCTACAGCTGGTGCGCGTGACCGTGTTTACGCACGGACGTGTTCCCGCGCGGCGCACTGTCAGGGCAGTGCAGGTGAGGGGTTAATTAAAAATGACAGCTCGCTTTTACAACACGTGGAATTTACTGTCGCTAAGTTTCAGAGTCCAGAGATTTAAGGCCTCACTCTTGTCTATTAAACTCAATAAGACGTTTTAAATATTAAATGTTGATACATTTTACTGTCAATTTAGATGACTCCATGTTTCACCAATTCCCTCTAACTTCTCCGTATTTTAATATGCCTATCCAATAAACTAATACGCCCCATAACATGTTAAAACGCGGGAAGATAATGGCACAATGAAAAATTGACCAGCTCCAGTGTGAATCATTATCATCATTTTAAAAGGTAAAGCAATTTTACACAGAAAGGCTTGACCGAAAGATGTGCATTACTGTAGCCTATTCAAAACGGACAGATAATGCTCCATTATGTGTGAGAACGCTCCCGTCAACACAGGCGCAATTTGTTCAAACACTCCCTTTGCCTTAAAACCTCCTTTTGGAGGGGCAATAAAACCAGCCACATCAAATACCTCAGGCACAAGATGGAATAATTCTTGCAATCACGACAATTTGCCAGAGTGCCATTAAAAGTATTAAATGTCTATTATACATAAACAAAGTGGAAGGCACTCAATTAATAATTATATATATATATGGAGAAAATAATTTCTTAGAATAAACGGGTTTTATATTGAATAAAACTTTGAGTAATGCCATCACAAACAGGATATTTTTTTTTTTTTATTTTAGACCAGGTTGAATAAAATCTGTAAAATTCTTGTAAAATTATATTTCTGAGAATGTTAGCAATTTTCAAATTGCATAAGAGATTTAAACTTAAAACTGAAATAATGCAGACAATGGATGTAAAAAATAAATAAATGTTTAACTTTTTGGGGGGGATGTGATACACATAAAATGGCATATTTGTCGTGGTCTATTTAGTCTGGACAAAGGCAGAGGACATGCTCTTGCCCTGTCATTGCAGTAGCATTTCTGAGCTGAATCTGTAATTCCGTACTCCATTCGTGAGCACTTCTCTGTGGCAATTAGGAGCCTATTACAAGCCATTAGATTGATCAATGTACCTTAAACAATAGGAATGATTTATTTGGTCGAACAAAACGCTGTGCATCTATTGTGATGAGTCTAAGTGGGGGAGCATCCATCAACAAAAGATAAATGATTAATCCAGACCTATTCATTTCAATTCTTACTACAAAAGGCTGCCACCCTTCGCCTCAGATCCAGATTATTAGGGGCTGTTTTGTGCATGTTAAACCAGACAGGCTGCGGGTTTTAGTTGTGCCCCCGCGCGCTTTAATTTGTACTTCTGCCGAGCGAAGTTTATTTGAGGACATTTAACTAATTGTTGTAATTTGGTGTGCTCATGTGGCTACACCTGTTTCACTCAGAGTGTGGGATGCATGAAATCACGAGAGCAAGGGTGGCACACTTTATTAGCGCGCTGCATTGTTGTCGTAACTGGCACACTTCATCTGGATCAGACTCATTAACACAGCAGAGCAATTTTTTTTTTTTTTTAAATTGTATAAAATTTTAACGTCAACTTTATACATTATTACTTTATGACATTTTTGGAGGTAAGTCGGCTCGATAGACGCTTACAACAGTAGGCCAAAGTAATTAAACATGTGGGAAGTTATCCCCCTAGACACAGATTTATAATTATTTATCAGACACCCAGACCATTGAATCCTTTTGAAACCTGTTTAGTCTGGTTCAGTCATAAAATGCATTAGCCAATGTACCAGTCCCAAGTCTGGATAAATGAGCAAAGTCAGATTGGGCCTCTACCATTACACCACCATCATTATTAATAAAAAAAACAAACAAAGATACGTAAGCTTATCAATGAGTACAATTTTATATATGTATAGAATGTAATTTGTTTCGTAAAATGGAGGTTTATAATAACTGTGATCTCTTGGTGCAAAAATTAAATATGAAGTTATTTTGTATGGTCAAGAAGATTTTGAATTTGCATGGTTGTATTGACAGCTAAATTTAGCACCATAGGTCAACGAGGCAGCTTGCAGTGTCAACTTTCATTTCTGGGCAGCAGGATCTATTTTTAAGTCCAGTGAGTGTACCCTGTGCAAGTGCAATCGGCCAGTCACACACAGAGACTTCTACTGTGTGTGTAGGGACGAAACTGTACAACTTTTATGAATTAACTTTTATTTCTTTGGAGTTGAGTGTGTGTGAATCTAAAGTGTGCAAGATGGCTCCGAAGAAGGTCGGTAAGATCTGCCGTGCAATGTGTGCTATGTATGTTATGTAACAGCCAGTGCTCACTCTGACTGAAGGTATCCCTGCATTTTAGGGAAAATTTGACTCATCCAAGCCCCCACCCATCATCGGAAGATTTGGGACCTCTCTGAAGATTGGAGTGGTCGGCTTGCCCAATGTTGGGTGAGTTAAGATGGTGTAGCCCATATGTGAACAAACTATGTGCTTGTATATTGGTCACCGCACGTAGAAAAGGTATGAAAACTCACTGTAGAAATTAAATGTATACTTAAAAAAACTAAAATGTAAAAACTAAATTGTTACTATGTCAAATGAAGAAACAATGTACTCAAGCAGTGATGGTTAAGTAAAAGATGTCTATGGGTGTCAAGATGGAGGAATATGATATCATTTACCAATCCTACACGAACATTTGCTAACTTTGCTTTTGTAGTCCAGCCTAACCTGACCTTCCCTCCTGTAGCAGGAGGGCCACGCCTGCCCCGCCCTGTGTGTGCACTCCCTGTCTCATAGACTCGTTCTTACGTGCTCTACTACTGTTGCATCACTTTTATGAGACTGCTTCACTCATCATTCATTCATCCAGGTCTATTGTCTGCACTTACAACAAATTCTATAATGTCACACAGTGGCTTAACTACTTAACAACTCAATTAGACTTTATTATGACTGGTGACTTGAGATGATTCACGCAATCCTCCATTTATATTTGTAACTAATAGATCATAGTTTCCAGTAATTCATCGTAAAGTCTTATTTTGCAGTGTTTTTTGCAATTATTTTAAATGTATTTATTGTAGTTGTTGAGCTAATTGCAACTATGGGCCTGGTTTTGACTTGCTCTCTTTATTAATTCAGGTCTCGATTATCACCTTGACAAATGCCAGTGAAAATGGTTGCCACAGATGTTGGAAATGGTCTCAAAATAACCTCAAACTCCAGCAAAATGCAACGACAATGTTAGTTCATTCTCAATTGTATGGTAGCCCATGCACGGAGGGACAACAGTTATACCTTCTCTTTCAATTCCGGCTTTCTTTGTGTTATCACCAGCCAGTGATTTGTTGTTGACCTGTTCTGTAGAAGAGTCAATGGAATCATGACTTTTCTCGTCCATTTGTTCTCTAGCCTTTTCAGCAATCTTCGTGAATATCTTAACATGTCTAGCAAACACTAGAAAAGGCATAATAAGGAATAAGATCTCTATTTTAGCAAAATCAGTGGGGTATATTACACTTTTATAGCTGGCTTTCGTACATCGATCTCATCTAAAACAGTGGAATCAGGGAAACAGTAGCACCATCGAAGAGAATCAGGAGCGAGCAAGAGGAGAAGCGAGATGATGAGGATTAACAAGGCATTCAGCGCAATAGCACACAATCACACAAATGATTCAAGATGGACTTATTATCTGTCATATGAGCTGGATCATAAACAATCTATTACAAAAACATCGTCATGCCATTTCACCATACAACACTGTCATATAAAGTTCTGGCGTAAGTTTGCGGTAAGTTTAAGGTCCGAATTATTTTCCCGTTTTTGATTACTAATTATATTCTATAACTGATTAGACCTCATGAATTGCTTTGCATTGAAGAATCATTGTTAATCAAAGCAAAATGCCTCCTTTATTTTTAAGCATTCAATACATGTTTTACGGAGGAGTGTCAGCGAGTAGGGGTCATGCAGCCAATTAGTGTCTGATTAACTAATCAAGGTAAAAAGTGGGGAGGGAAACTTACAAATCCATTTGATTACCACATATCTCAACTCTATATTAGTGATATGCAGAGGTGGACTGTGACTAGATTAGTTCTTTAATTTAGTTTAAGTCAGTTTATTACAGTCTACCGGTATGTGGTAAATAGCCAATTAAAGCCTATCTTTGTTTTTGTTTTTCCTTATCTGAGATCTCCAGGGGTAAATGTTTGTCTCCATCTTCTTCCGCTTATCCGGGGCCTGGTTGCGGGGGTGGCAGTCCAAGCAGGGACTGCCAGTCTTCCCGCTCCCCAAACAGTTCCTTCAACTCCTCCCGGGGATCCCGAGGCATTCCCAGGCCAGCCGAGCGACCCTCCAGCGTGTCCTGGGTCTTCCCCGGGGGCCTCTTTTTGGTGGGACATGCCCGAAACATCTCCCCATGGAGGCACCTAAAACATAAGCCCGAGCCACCTCAGCTGGCACCTTTGACGTGGAGGAGCAGCAGCTCTACTCCGAGCTCCTCCCGGGTGTCTTAGCTCCTCAGGTCATTACCCAAAGCTCATGACCATAGGTGAGGGTAGGAACGTAGCTCCTTATTCACCACAACAATTATTTAGAGTGACCACCGCACTGTAGATGCTGCACCAATCCTTCCTCACTCGTGAACAAGACCCCGAGATACTTGAACTCCTCCACATGGGGCAAAGACTCCCCACCCACCTGGAGGAGACAAGCCTCCCTTTTCCAGTTGAGAACCATGTTCTCAGAGTTGGAGGTGCTAATCTTCATCCCAGCTGCTTCATGTTGCAGGTCCAAGTTTAATAGAGCCAAATCATCTGCAAACAGCAGAAATTAGATTCTGTCCATCAAAACAATGAACGGAACCGGGGACAAAGGACAGCCCTGGCGGACTCCAACATGCACTGGGAACAGGTCTGACTTAGCTGCTCCGGTCACACAGGGATCGGACACCCCATACTCCCGGAGCACCCCCTAAAGGACATCACGAGGAACATGGTTGAAAGCCTTCTCCAGATCCACAAAGCACATGTGGACTTGTTGGGCAAACTCGCATGAACCCTCGAGCACCCGATGGAGGGTATAGAGCTGGTCCAGTGTTCCACGAACATTCTGCTCCTCCTGAATCTGAGCTTCGACTATCGGTCGGATTCTCCTCTCCAGTACCCTGGAATAGACCTTACTGGGGAGGCTGATGAGTGTGATCCCTCTGTAGTTGGAACATACCCTCCGGTCTCCCTTCTTGAACAGAGGGACCACTACCCCGGTCTGCCAGTCCAGAGGCAGTGATCAGCCAAGACAGTACTACAGCATCCAGAGACTTAAGGTACTCAGGGCGGATCTCACACGCGGAGCCCTGCCAAATACTTCAGTGACTCCAGCTTTGGTGATGGACAAGTCAGCCTCTGAATCCTCAGTCTCAGCATCCTCTTCTGAAGACGTGACAGTGGGATTGAGGAGGAAGTATTTCTTCCACCGTCCGATTACTTACCCATTCCGCATCATAAACGGTGATGGTGAAGCACTGCATCCCCCTTTTGAGGCGCTGGACGGTTTGCCAGAATTGTTTTTGGGTCGACCAATAGTCCTCCTCCATGGCCTTCCCGAACTCCTCCCAGCCCTGGGATTTTGCCTTTGCTACAGCACAAGCTGCAGTGCATTTGGCCACCGATACCTGTCAACTGCCTCAGGAGTCCCACAAGCCAAAGTAGCGAGTGTCCAAGACACGTAGGCAGAAGTCAGATGACATGACAACAAAGTCAATCATTGATCTCCGGCCTAGGGGTTCCTGGTGCCACGTGCACTGATAGACAACTTTGTGCTTGAACATGGTGTTCGTTATGGACAATCCATGGCTACCACAGAAGTCCAACCACTGAACAAGACTCAGGTTCAGATCGGAGAGGCTGTTCTTCACCCCTCTCTCCAGGTGTCGTAGCCGCATGGGCATTAAAGTCCTCCAGTAGGACAATGGAGTCCAAAAAGGCAGTGTGCTCTGCACTGCTGTTTGGCCCGTAGGCTGACACAATAGTGAGAGACCTGTCCCCAAACCCCTCTCGAGGAGATCGGTTCCAAAGTCCACATTGTGAGTGGAGGTGAGGCCGACTATATCTAGTCAGTACCGCTCAACCTCTCACACAAGCTCAGGCTCTTTCCCCCCTGTGAGGTGACGTTCTATGTCCCCAGAGTCAGTTTTTGTGTCCGGCGGTCCGGTCGTCGAGGCCCCTGCCATCGACTGCTGCCCAGGTCTCTCTGCACCAGCTGAGAGACCTAAAGCCTATTGTGTCCAGTAAAACCTATAAAACAAGATTTTGACATAAACTAAAATGCTACGTGTGTCCACTAAATACAAAAAATAAATAAAGCAAAATGCGTTTGTAAATGTCGTCTTACCATAATCTGATGTTACTCATGGAGCTGAGTGATTATAATTTTATGATATTCTGAAACCAATCCAAGTTTCTCCATTGAAATCACATGATATGTGATATGATCATATGATCCATGAGTTTCAAAGCGATGAAAAATGGGTAACGTTGTCATAACAACATAATGATAACAAACCTACCGGTAATATCATATCTTTCAAATGGTGACATGACCTCAAAACATCACCTTTAAACAGGAAGTTGAAATTCATAAATAAATAAATAAATAAACTGTACTAAACAAGGAGTAGTGGATGCAGTACCAGAAGACCTTTCATTAATAGTCAAGTAATGTGAGTATTTCTGTCATCTCTCTCAAATTCAGGAGACAATATACTGTTCCTTGTTAGTGTTTCAAGGTGATCTGGGGATAGCCTTAATTATGTTGAATGTAACACTGTCTTTATATAGGGGATTTAATGTATGCACTTAAGCAAGCTCTTGTAATTTCATCTCTGTAGGACAGTGCAAACAACCATTTCAATGTGAAGCACTGTGAGGAGCAGGATAAAAACTACAGGATTATACTTAAGACTGGCTGTCATTACTCTCAGGCACTCACCATTTTCTGTAGATTCTGAAGGATTCTTGAGATGTTGTACTAAAAAGATCTCCCTTCACAACACAAGGCACAGGGTTGGCACAGATCTGTGATGGTAATTTACCTCTTGAGTCCACCTACAGTTGGTCTATTAAAGGATTAACTGAAATTGTAATTTAACTTAGCATTTCTGCGACGAGTTGGCCACTGTCCAGGATGTACCCAGCCTAAGGCCCGAAGTCACTGGGATAGGCTCCAGTCACCCGCGACCCCGAAAGGGAACAAGCGGGATGAACAAGATCTATGTACTAATAATATTGTCTAAAATGTTAACCTTTGAGAGGGGTCAGTCTGAGGAGCTCAGAGAGGAAACTGTCCCAAGGTGTGAAACAACTTGAGCTTTCACTGTACACGGCGCCAAACAATGAAGCTTTCTTTACCTGTAGAACTGAAAGGAGATAATTAACCCTAAATAAATAAAGAATTATACTACCACTCCTACTACTTAGTTTACATAGCATTGCTGACATTACCGGTACATGCGTTATGTAACTTGTGTCCATAATGCTGGGTCTACTTTGCATTATTGTTCTACAAATTATATTTCAATCCGAGCTATATCAGCAATACAGTATAAATTAGGGCTGCAGCTATCGATTATTTTAGTTATCGAGTAATCTATTGATTCTTTTCTTCAATTAATCAAGTAATCGGTTAATTTTCTGGTACATTCGTTAACTATTTAAAAACATATTAAATCATCTTTCAAATAAACCTGACATTTTGTTTTTATTTTACATAAAGTACATCTTCAAAACAGCAACATTTCACTTCACCAGTACAAACTGTAAAGAATAGATATAAAAGACTAATTAGCTTGTCAACAGTCTGTTTTTAAACAGTTAAAGCTGCTTTAAAATTAGAAAATGTTTCGTAAAACCTTATGTTGAGTGAGACCAGTGATCCCTGGTGTTTTGAACTGTAACTCTACATTTTGGATTTTGTCCTTTTGCAGCAT
This sequence comes from Eucyclogobius newberryi, assembly GCF_026437365.1. Lineage (NCBI taxonomy): Eukaryota > Metazoa > Chordata > Actinopteri > Gobiiformes > Gobiidae > Eucyclogobius > Eucyclogobius newberryi. Next base: position 15,653,643 of record NW_027315768.1, on the reverse strand, counting down.
TAGTTCCGTGTGTCGTTCACTTTAGCCTCTGAGTCGTCGCCTCCTCATCGCAGATACCTTTTGCCGACACGCCCCTTTGCCGTCCGCGCGGACCTGATTTTACGCATATCATAACTATGCGGACGGTTCAGCACGGAAATGAACGGGATTTCATAGCAGCTAGCTCAGATTTCTACTGTTGACACCGTATGAAACCGCTAACTACTATAAATACTGTCAAGCCCCCCCCCCCGCACGTCTCATATCTGCTTGGAATTTACATGTGGGAAGTTTAAACCAAGCTTTAACGGCTCACGGTGCTAATGCTGCAGAATGTCTGCAGAGTTACAGCTCAAAACACTGTGCTCTTTCACACAACAAAACTTTTCCCGGTCGCACTTGTGAGTTTAAAACACGCCGCTCTCTGCTGAGCTCTAGCTCCTGCAGGTCCAGAACAAGCTCTGTGTGAAACGAATGCACTACAAGTCGTTCCGTGCGCTTCACGCATCACAGATTCACTTGTTTTAGATCAAAAATATGTAAATTAAATGAATCATCGAGGCAATGAAATACTAAACAAAGCTTTTTTGTAATTGAATTACTCGATTACTTGAGTAATCGTTGCAGCCCTAGTATAATTTCTGTATAATAATAATTCATATAAGCAATTGTGAAATCTTCACACTTTCTGTTGTCTTCTAGAATCTTAGGTACCTGTAGCTTTAGGCTCTATATCACCAGATCCTGTTCCATGGACTGACCTTACTGCTGTTTTGATTTTCAGGAAGTCAACCTTTTTCAATGTGCTGACAAAGAGCCAGGCTGCAGCAGAAAATTTCCCCTTCTGCACCATTGACCCAAATGAAAGCAGAGTGCCCATTCCAGATGAACGCTATGATTTCCTCTGCCAATTCCACAAACCTGCCAGGTATGGGGTCTCATCACGCACACATTATTCACACTTGAGTCTGCGCTCGCTCCAGCGCCTGCTATAGGTCTGAAGATATATAAGCATGTTGTTGACACGGACTGCCAATACAAGGTGTGATTGCTCTGGTCTCTGGTCGCTGTTAAAGAGGCAACATCAGGACCACACCTGGTTATCATACATGTTTACAGTGGCTGTTAAAGCAGGCCCCATTCACATTTGCTCTGCTCCACTGACACTTCACACCATCTTTCTCTGCCTTTGACAAGTAACTACAAAGAACCTATCACTATGTGCATTTAGATCACTTTTCTAAGACCAGTGTGGATGCAAACTGAGACTATGCAGCTTCTTTTTGGACTATACAATAGGTTTCATATAAAGTATGATCATAAGTTTGAACTAAAACAACAGGTCATTCAGCCACCAGTATGTCAGTGTTATAGTCCCTGTGAATTATTCTTCTCTAATGCAAGTTACAGCCAATCAGAAAACTGGGGGCGGTACCAAACAAATCACATCTTCAGTTAAAAAAAAGGGAATGAGCAATTTTTGGTCTTGACATGCTGCTGTTTGCTAAAAGGGTAAAAGAAAAAAACTAAATCTGGAAAGCCAAGACCACACTGAACAATCATTTCAATATATTGTCAAGGTTTTTATGATTGTCCAGTGACACTAGTGCAACCCAAGTAACAAATGCACAAGCTTAGGCTAAGTTTGAGCCGTTCCTTTTCTTAGTTGTTTTTATTCATTATTAATTGATTATTCCAGTGAGAACGGTTCAGATGTACAATGATCACACTATCTTTCCGCTGTAATGTGCAGTAAGGTTCCAGCCTTCTTGAACGTTGTGGACATTGCTGGCCTAGTGAAGGGGGCTCATGCTGGACAAGGCCTGGGCAATGCGTTCCTGTCCCACATCAGCGCTTGTGATGGCATCTTCCACATGACACGTGAGTTTAGATCACTTCCTTCTCCACACACACTGTTTGCATATAAAACATATTCACAGTATGTCCCTTCCTCGTAATGGAGTGGCAGCATGTTGTGTGGCTGTTGCCAAGATCAACAGCTTGGTTTGGGTAAGTCAAACCCAACCACACGTTCCAACTGGGAGGATCTCACATTTGGATAAGCAGAACAAAGTGGTTTAGTGGTTTTAGAGTTGACACTGTCAACTGTATGATGGGATAGTGTTTGTATAAGTGCTTCTATAACCTTTTTTGTTGTACTATGTCTATGAAAACATTCAAATATGACTTTTGAGCAGTCTTCAATTTATAACTTGTTAATTTAATTTGGTAATTAACAAATTGGTAAACAAACACATTTAATCGATCAGAAAGCAGTTACTTGTTTAAGTGCAAATGTTTATTATTCATACAACAGCACAAATACAAATAATTCTTTCCAAAATTGTAAACTTAAAGGTGGTATGGACGATTTTTTTCAGCAAATTTTTTATCATATTTCCTCGTGGCGTGGATAAATCATTTGTCCTGCCACTTATCAATCATAAAACGCACCTATGGCTCACCTGCAGCCGCGTCAGGCTCGTCCCCACGTTTCCGCGTGCCTAAGCGCATGGATCTATCATAATATAGTTCCCTCAGTGTACAGGGCAAAATGAAGACGGAGAAAGACAGTTCGAGCTGACGCAGAAGTGGACAGAACTCTACGGGAGACGAGCGATGCGATGCGCTCCGTTGCGCTAATAAACAAACGCACGTGTGTGTTGTATCAGTCCGCACGGGGGAGTGCACATGCGCACTTCCGCCTGCGTTCTCAAATCGCCGAAAAATCGTCCATATCGCCTTTAATTGAAAAAACACAAATCACTAAAATATCTAATAAAGTAGAATCAATATGAAGACATGGATTAGTTTTGTTTATTTGTGAGAACAGTTAGCTTACATGTGATTAGCTCAGCGCACACGGCTCTCACACGGCGCTCAAACTAGACATCCTTCAGATTATTTAGCAGGTTTCTCTTTCTCTGCCCGCCGTTCCCCTGCGCCTCTGACATTTTTCTTTGTCTTACACAATTAAAGTGTTACACGCTTGAATAATTCAAATTGCTGCTATTGAAATGACTGGAGAGGGCCTTTTAAAAATAGCTGAGTTTGTGTACTGATTGTGCGCTGTTATTGACTTCCCCTCTGTGTGAAAAGAGGCTGATTAGAGGCTCTAGGAAAAGCTCTGTCACAAAGGGTTAAGATTAAGGTCATTTTCTATATTGTTTCTAAGTACAGTATGTTTTATATGAAATAGTCCAGTTTTCACATGGCAACTGCAATGACTATTCACTAATAAACACTAAACTTGTCGGCACAGACATGAATTCTATGTATTTTAGTGTGGCTTATTCCAATGCTGTATTCATATCATGATATATACAGATACAAAGGTAAAAAATCTACATATTTTAAGCATTAGGGTAATGCTAAACACAAAATATTAATTGTTTCTTTGATTTGACCAAGTAGTCAAAATTATGTAATGCACTTTGTTTAGGTAAATATTGAGAATTGATATCTAATTATGTTTCAAATCAACTTTTTAATGAATATTTACATCGTCCATAAGATTAATCATTACCATACATGTAGTTTCTCTGGTCTGCTTTACTGTATCCAACTTAATTGGCTTGATTCATTAATTAAGTCATTTTGTCTGAATTCTGAATATTACTTGATGTCCCTGGGTAACAATGTAAAACAATGAAGATACTAAGCAACATTTAACTAACAATACACTTGGGTTAGGGTGAGCATGATACATTTTCCCTTCACAGATATCTAACATCGGGTCTGTTTTCAGCTTGTGTTCTAATGACTTAACGCTTGCTATATGTTTCCTTATATTCATTGTTTTAAAAATGGCTGCTAAATGGACAAACCACTCCCTGAGGCCAAATCAATTCTTTTGTGTCTGCCCCTCACAAAGACAACTCCAGTCCACAGCAGTCGGAAATGGGCACATCAAACCCACTGCTTGTGCTGTCTGTTTACATCTAGGGCTGTGGCATGCCATTGTTTTCTCTGCCAACGATGTGCTATGTTTCACAAGTTAACCATTAAACATAGCCATAGTAATTATATCTATCTGATGTCAGGCAGACTGCAATGCTCCAGCCACTGCTTTTATATAACAGATTATATGGTAGCGGGAATCTCACTTGGTCTTGTCTGAAGTGGTGTGTTTTCTGTCTGAATTAGCACAAGAGTTTAGAACAATTGCGAAGAGAGATACGTTGCATTAGCCAAGTGGAGTTGGTTCTTGTTGGATCTCGATTTAGAAGCTGGTGTTTGACCCGTTCGAGCTCATTACTCAAAAACAAATCCATTAGGTCGTGGTTTTAGCCAGTGTGATGGTAATTGTGACTGGTTTTCAGTCTAGGCATTTTGTCTTAAGAGTTTAATTTAGAAATACAATGAACAAAATTAATAGAATCCGAAAGTGGCAGACTCAAACCAAACAAGCTTTTCTGCCCTAGTTTACAGAATAACAAATCTCCACTTCTTGTACCATTTCCAAGGTCCTTTTGGTTCTTAGAAACAAGTCAATGTAATATCTAATTCGTCAAGGAGTGGTCCATAGTAGAAAACAAGGAAGTCCTCTGGATAATGTATTTCCAGATCATCTTAAAAGCTTTTTTCTACTATAATAACATGATATATATTTTTCTGAAAGGTCCCCCACCTGCTTGTCTCCATGGATATGTCGTTGCTTTGCCTCGAATGCTGCTTTGAGTAATAAAACGCCTGTTATTGAATGAATGTAAGATGGATTAATGCCATACTGTGGAGCATTCAAGGCAAAGCAACTGCATCTCCATGGAGACAAACAAATAATAATAAAGCCTTAATTATTCGGACCACAACACGCAGTTCCATTCTTCAGTTGTCTGTTCATTGACACACCTACATTCCTGATTGCTCGTAATTCAATGATGTCATCTTTTAGCTAGCTTACACTCCTTTCCTGCAAACTGTATTGAGCTTCACTACTTGCTTGCTCTTGTAACTCACCTTGATGACTTTCAAACGCTCGTGTAAACAGTGGCTCGACTTTCCACTTTCCCCCCAAAAACTACTGCAATGACATCCTAAATTTCCCTCTCTGGTCTCACGGGTGCAGAGTTTGGAGGCGTGTTGTTCCAGTGCCTCTGCAGTGACTGGAACGGGCCTCAGACAAGACACAGACACGTTCTACTCCATCTCCTCCTCTGTTTGCCGCCAGCAGCTCCGCCAACTCACCTGGCGCCATTCCCAGAAGTTTGGTTTCCAGCAATTAGATGTTTGAATGCTCACCGATGGTCCCCAATCACACCACGGGGAAGCGCAAACCAGCTGCTGATGAAGATGTATTTTCACTTGCTGCGGCGTAGCCTTGAGACGCTGCAGTGTCGCAAGTGTAATCCGAGGGGACAGACGGTGGTTGCCGTGGCCACTCCGATGTTATTTTTGGGTTTCTGCGCGGTGAAGTTTGCTCTGTGAACTGCTTGATGTAAAGTTAGAGAAAGTTTGTTTTTTATGAAGGAGCTAAATCAGAGAAGGCATTTGTTGCTGTTAGAGTTAGATAAAAGGGCTTGTTTAAATGTTTTGAATTCCAGATTAAGGTTAGGTTAGCCCGGTTAGGTTAAATATAGCAACTGGCCTGGTATTTAACCATCACAATATTGTTATTGGCAACTGCCTTTGTTCCACAACATTATTGACTTTATAATTTGTTTTACAGTTGTCTTTTAATTGTAGGTTTATTTTGAGTGCCTTGTAGGTGGAATAGCGCTATATAGATACAATATATAGATCATTTATAGATAATTTCACCATACACTTATTTACACAGATTATGTAATGTCACATAGAACATAACATAATAATGACAAAACAGAACAATATATAGTTAGTTTGTGGAAAGGGTTTTTTGGGCCGTAGGCTTTATTATAAAGGACAGATCAGCGTGAAATGGGGATGAGAGGGAAGGACATGCAGCAAATTGTCTGAGCCAGGATTCAAACTCACGACACTGACGCCAACAAGCATTGTGATATTTATATAACAATAAACTTCAGACGTTTGCCCAAACACACGACAGAAATGTTATAGATAATAAGATTTCCACCTGAGAAACGCCTCAAGGAAAATGTTAATCGTTCTTTAATTAGTAGAATCATGATTACGAATTGAAATAGAGCAGTTAGTTGTCACACAATGCCTGTCCGTCAGTGTTTACCGCACCTCACAGCCTAAACAGACCAGACTCTTAGGTCATACACATGTCTGGCATATTTTCATGTCCTATTTGCTCATGAACTTTGTCCCGACCGAATAAAAATGTAATAAAATATATATTGCATAAATTATTATAATAGGATACCTTTTATATTTTTTTTACAATCTCGCTGCATTATACGGACTCACACGACTGTAACGCCGTGGATGCTGTAACTGGTTGTCTGTTGCGTCACAAAGATGCCAGGCCGTCCTGCTGCACCACACTAATCGCTTACACTGATCAAATCAAAGCCATTGTTTTGCCTCAGGCCTGGGGAGCAAACTGCACTGAGACGAGATGATTTATGACCAACCTGCCTCCACACTGACGCCAGGCATGGCTCCGCTCCAGGATCCTCACTGTCACTCGGCAGCTCACAAACCTGACAAACATGCAGCTCCTCGCCCAGTCACTGTCAAAGTGCATGTGCAAATCCTTCCGTATTACACCTAAATTTACTGCATTGACGCTGTGATTAAAATGCATACCTCCATTATTAAGATATAATAAGAATAATGTTTTTGCCTGTTTTTTACAGCTGTAAAGACTGCAGGCTATTCCGGCTGCTTAGAGCAGAAACTAATGGAAACTGTTACTGTTTTGAACAAACAACAAAATGATTTATAATTATGCATGTAAGAGCATGAACTGTATCCTTCATAAGTGAAAGAACATATAATTTAGTTCCAGCTATAGAAAAGGATGAAACTCCCTGAATTCCAGGAGACGCCACTGAACTTATGTGTTTAATAATGTGATGAATTATAACATGCTGTTTTATTACCATAAAGGCATTGATTTGTCAAATGCACAGCTTCTTGATTGCACTGTTTTTATTACATTACACTATTTTTACTCTACGCTCTCATTCTTGACCAGGTTTTGATTTTGTGGTAATGTTTTTTGTTTACATTTTGTTTTACCTCTGGGGGTTCAGATCATTGTAGCGTGACGGCCCTGGCTCCCTTTGTGTGCTGGTGGCCTGCTTGAGCGGCTGTCACAGCATTTAAATGAGCATTTTGCTTCAGTGAGAATGAAGAGTTTTTGTCAGCCTCCACTCATGGCCGATGATTAGAGAAAAATGTGTGCCCATCTTGACTGGAGATGGCCACAGCTCCAGATAACATGCTCGGTGATTGAAGGTCGCAATATTTTGAATTCTAATGGGCTTGTCAGATGAATTGCCTGAAATAGACTGTAGAGTCTGGGTGCTTCCTCCTTGTGCCCCCCTCGCCTGTCCGTGGTGAAAAGAACCACTGGGAATGGCAGGGCCCGATGATCATAGAATTATTGGATGGTGATTCTAAACCCTTCAAAGAGGAGTTGCTATGGTGATCTGCTTCCAAACTGTGAAATGATTCACCTCTGAAAGGCTGAGGGTCTGGAGCTGCTCAACACATCATTGTTCTGGTGCTGGTTGGTTAGGAAATTGCCGGTGCCTGTGCAATCAGCAGTTCTATAGTAGTTAAGGATCTAAAAAGGTTTGTTCTCAGAATGATGTGGGACAACAGAGCGCTGCTTAGGACGCTTCACTCAGGCTTCACTTGTAATGCAGGCTGAGCTATAAGAAATGAAAGAAAGAGGTAAATGATAAGATCATTAACATGGTTGTTTCTGACTGAAGCCTGAATAGTCATGTCAGACTGGCTCTTCTCTGCTCACCACTGCCTGTAAATGATGCTGACATTGGGCTTTTTAGTCCATCATATCAATATTATGCAAAATGCTCCTCAAATGCTCTGTACTTTTTTCTCAGATATGCCAGCAGATTACACAGGTATTGAGCGTACCTTGAGCTTTTGATATTCATGCTATCAGCACTGTCATTTGTATGTGATGTGTTTGAGAGATGGGATCATGGAGAAAACACGAGCGTTGCTCAGGAGGCCTCAAACCCTGCATTTACTGGTGTCAAACAGCTTTTTAGCAACCAATGTATCTGCCATAATTGACTCACACCGAGAAACAAGGCTGAATGTGCCACAAACTCTGTTACAGAAGCAGCACATTACAAATTGCATGTCAATTTCATAGATTCTTAAAATGAATGTCAAGGCGATATTTCCTGAATGAACGTAAATACTCTTGTGTGTGCTGCCAGTGTTTTTCATCCCGGGAAGAAGACATCCATAATGCGCCTTTTCTGACAGACTCATAAAATAGCTTTTACTGCACTGATTACCAGGAGAATTGCCGCGGTAGAGTTTGCATGAACGTTTTTAAAGGCGGCGCGAGGAATGCAGCTTCTTTAGATGTGCTCCTGGGCTTGGCTACATGTGAAAACACGCGCAGGAAGTCACAAGTCAATGCATACTGTAATTTAGCTGAATTATGATGACCACATATCCTCCCAGGTAGCAACATCACAGAGGCGGCTCAATCATTATCGATCCAGCTTGACTCTGATGACTGCCTTGTCTGTGCGCCTGACAGGAGAGTAATGGTGCGAGCATGCTGCAGCTAACGCCGCGCTGCCATATGCTACATTTTAATGCTGCTCAGAACTTTCTTTACAGCAGCTATCAACAGACTGGAGACAAACTTTGTATTGTTACACTAAGAAAAGTACTTTACAAACCTATGAGAGATGAAGAAATAAAGAAATCATACATATGTTCTTATTTCATTTACGAGAGACATTCGTTATGGAGCAATCTAGCAATGATTCATTTCTGTGCAATTACCAAGGCAGATTTTCTGTCTCTTTGCTGTCAAAAGTAGGTCACATGATCACACTTCATTCAGGATTCAAGATTTGAGAACTAGAAACTATCCTTTCTAAAGATTTTGTCTTTGAGGATGCTCTAACTTCTCCGCAACTTTGAATGCTGTTTATATCAGTAGAAATATCCAGAACTAGAATGTCTTGATTGTTTGTGTTGTGATATTAGGCTCTCCAAAAATACATTGAGTTAAATTAGAAAAAGTTATGTTTGTGTTGCGTCTGTTGCAAATCTCTGATGGCAGATGGTCTGAATGTAGCAGGGCTGTAAAAAGTATAAAAGATCTTATACTAACCAATGCAGCAACTAGTATAGAAACTAGGTGCTAATAATACAAGTGTAAGACCACATGCAAACATGAAGAAAAGTAGCAAGAAAAAAGATTTTACTCCAGATTTTTCCCACCTTTTTCTGGTATTGTTTGGTAGATTTTTTGACACAATTTACAACAAGAGTTGTAAAGTGATCAAGACATAATACATAATTAAATTGAACTTAAAATAATGAAATACAAACTATAGTTATTTCATATCTGATATTTTTTTCTAAAATTATACAGGCCTATACAGGCCGTTCCCCTCACCCCCGTCCCCCTCACCCCCGTCCCCCTCACCCCCCGTCTCCCTCACCCCCCGTCTCCCTCACCCCCGTCCCCCTCACCCCCGTCCCCCTCACCCCCGTCCCCCTCACCCCCGTCCCCCTCACCCCCCGTCTCCCTCACCCCCGTCTCCCTCACCCCCGTCCCCCTCACCCCCGTCCCCCTCACCCCCCGTCTCCCTCACCCCCGTCCCCCTCACCCCCGTCTCCCTCACCCCCCGTCTCCCTCACCCCCCGTCCCCCTCACCCCCGTCTCCCTCACCCCCCGTCTCCCTCACCCCCGTCTCCCTCACCCCCGTCTCCCTCACCCCCCGTCTCCCTCACCCTATGTCTCCCTCACCCCCGTCTCCCTCACCCCCGTCTCCCTCACCCCGTCCCCCTCACCCCCGTCTCCCTCACCCCCGTCTCCCTCACCCCCGTCTCCCTCACCCCCGTCCCCCTCACCCCGTCCCCCTCACCCCCGTCTCCCTCACCCCCCGTCTCCCTCACCCTATGTCTCCCTCACCCCCCGTCTCCCTCACCCCCGTCTCCCTCACCCCCGTCCCCCTCACCCCCGTCCCCCTCACCCCCGTCTCCCTCATACCCCGTCTCCCTCACCCCCGTCTCCCTCACCCCCGTCTCCCTCATACCCCGTCTCCCTCACCCCCGTCCCCCTCACCCCCGTCCCCCTCACCCCCGTCTCCCTCACCCCCGTCTCCCTCACCCCCGTCTCCCTCACCCCCCGTCTCCCTCACCCTATGTCTCCCTCACCCCCGTCTCCCTCACCCCGTCCCCCTCACCCCCGTCTCCCTCACCCCCCGTCTCCCTCACCCCCGTCTCCCTCACCCCCGTCCCCCTCACCCCCGTCCCCCTCACCCCCGTCTCCCTCACCCCCCGTCTCCCTCACCCTATGTCTCCCTCACCCCCGTCTCCCTCACCCCCGTCCCCCTCACCCCCGTCTCCCTCACCCCCCGTCTCCCTCACCCCCCGTCCCCCTCACCCCCGTCTCCCTCACCCCCGTCTCCCTCACCCCCGTCTCCCTCACCCTATGTCTCCCTCACCCCCCGTCTCCCTCACCCCCGTCTCCCTCACCCCCGTCCCCCTCACCCCCGTCTCCCTCATACCCCGTCTCCCTCACCCCCGTCTCCCTCACCCCCGTCTCCCTCATACCCCGTCTCCCTCACCCCCGTCTCCCTCACCCCCGTCTCCCTCACCCCCCGTCTCCCTCACCCTATGTCTCCCTCACCCCCGTCTCCCTCACCCCCGTCTCCCTCACCCCGTCCCCCTCACCCCCGTCTCCCTCACCCCCGTCTCCCTCACCCCCGTCCCCCTCACCCCCGTCCCCCTCACCCCCGTCTCCCTCACCCCCCGTCTCCCTCACCCTATGTCTCCCTCACCCCCCGTCTCCCTCACCCCCGTCTCCCTCACCCCCGTCCCCCTCACCCCCGTCCCCCTCACCCCCGTCTCCCTCATACCCCGTCTCCCTCACCCCCGTCTCCCTCACCCCCGTCTCCCTCATACCCCGTCTCCCTCACCCCCGTCCCCCTCACCCCCGTCCCCCTCACCCCCGTCTCCCTCACCCCCGTCTCCCTCACCCCCGTCTCCCTCACCCCCCGTCTCCCTCACCCTATGTCTCCCTCACCCCCGTCTCCCTCACCCCGTCCCCCTCACCCCCGTCTCCCTCACCCCCCGTCTCCCTCACCCCCGTCTCCCTCACCCCCGTCCCCCTCACCTCCGTCCCCCTCACCCCCGTCTCCCTCACCCCCCGTCTCCCTCACCCTATGTCTCCCTCACCCCCGTCTCCCTCACCCCCGTCCCCCTCACCCCCGTCTCCCTCACCCCCCGTCTCCCTCACCCCCCGTCCCCCTCACCCCCGTCTCCCTCACCCCCGTCTCCCTCACCCCCGTCTCCCTCACCCTATGTCTCCCTCACCCCCCGTCTCCCTCACCCCCGTCTCCCTCACCCCCGTCCCCCTCACCCCCGTCTCCCTCATACCCCGTCTCCCTCACCCCCGTCTCCCTCACCCCCGTCTCCCTCATACCCCGTCTCCCTCACCCCCGTCCCCCTCACCCCCGTCCCCCTCACCCCCGTCTCCCTCACCCCCGTCTCCCTCACCCCCGTCTCCCTCACCCCCGTCTCCCTCATACCCCGTCTCCCTCATACCCCGTCTCCCTCACCCCCGTCTCCCTCACTCCCGTCTCCCTCACCCCCCGTCTCCCTCACCTCCGTCCCCCTCACCCCCGTCTCCCTCATACCCCGTCTCCCTCACCCCCGTCTCCCTCACTCCCGTCTCCCTCACCCTCCGTCTCCCTCACCTCCTGTCTCCCTCACATCCCGTCTCCCTCGCCTCCCGTCTCCCTCACTCCCGTCTCCCTCACCCTCCGTCTCCCTCACCTCCTGTCTCCCTCACATCCCGTCTCCCTCACCCCCCGTCTCCCTCACCCCCCGTCTCCCTCACCTCCGTCCCCCTCACCCCCGTCTCCCTCATACCCCGTCTCCCTCACCCCCGTCTCCCTCACTCCCGTCTCCCTCACCCTCCGTCTCCCTCACCTCCTGTCTCCCTCACATCCCGTCTCCCTCGCCTCCCGTCTCCCTCACTGCTGTCTCCCTCGTCTCCTTCACCCCCATCTCCCTCACATCCCATCTCCCTCACCCCCCGTCTCCCTCACCCTCCGTCTCCCTCACCCCCCGTCTCCCTCACCTCCTGTCTCCCTCACCTCCGTCTCCCTCACCTCCTGTCTCCCTCACCTCCGTCTCCCTCACCTCCCGTCTCCCTCGCCCCCCGTCTCCTGTCTCCCTCACCTCCGTCTCCCTCACCTCCTGTCTCCCTCACCTCCGTCTCCCTCACCTCCCGTCTCCCTCGCCCCCCGTCTCCTGTCTCCCTCACCTCCTGTCTCCCTCACCTCCTGTCTCCCTCACCTCCTGTCTCCCTCACCTCCGTCTCCCTCACCTCCCGTCTCCCTCGCCCCCCGTCTCCTGTCTCCCTCACCTCCTGTCTCCCTCACCTCCTGTCTCCCTCACCTCCTGTCTCCCTCGCCCCCGTCTCCTGTCTCCCTCACCTCCCGTCTCCCTCACCTCCCGTCTCCCTCACCCCCCGTCTCCCTCCCCTCCCGTCCCCCTCTGTGCTGTTTTAGTGCCCCGTGTACGTCTCTTTGTGGTGGCGGTCCTCTGCACAGCCCTGTCCACAGCACCTTGTTAAAGCACTAATTGTGGAGATTGCCCCCTCGGATTGCCCTCCTCTCTTTCACCTCGTCAATTTGTTCTCGCGGCTCAAAGCTGTGAATGGGGCGACGGTAAAGTAGATGTGAATGTTAAATTAGGCGAAATTAATTAAAGCAAATTACTGTGGAATATGTGGCAGTCAGAGGAGAGTGTCAGCTGATGACTAAATAGTGACTGATCAGCTGCTCTCAAAAGCCCGTTTGAAATCTTACTTATCGACCCTTTTACTGGGTATATTAGCTGGGACACTGATTGCCTTTTTAAATGTGTTACAAAAATGACCTAGGATTTTTACTTTAGGACATATGGACACAGATATTTAGTTTAGCTGGTCCAATCAGCAGTGATTTATACAAATTCATACGGTTTTATTACCCGTGCAAACCCTTTCAAAGCACTCTGCTCATAATTAGAACTTGCTAAATTGAACAACAAACGCATATCAGAAACTGTAAATCATAATTGCTTGTAATGTATGTATATTCACTCAGCTAACAAAATGATTACATTGCATTATATTTTCTGAGTTCACACAGACACAATGGCAAATTTTCATTCCAATCAGTGCTGAACAGGGAGCTGGTAAATTGGAGCGGCAAAACAATAATTCCACTGATTAGCCCCTTTCTGTGTGGCGTAAGTGAACTGTTTATACTGTGGAGTACCTCTGCAAGAGGAGAGGAACCAAAACAGCCTGATTAGGCAAAGAGTAATTGGATAAGTTCATTTCAGCATGAGGACAACACGCAGGATGACAGCTTGCACAAAAGTCGTAAGGCTGGTTTGAACTGTAGAGGTTTTGACAAATCCGAAGATTATTTGTTCATAAATATGAGCTAAATAACTGCAGAAGAGTTTCGGAGAAGAGCTATTGTTTAAACATCTTTGTAAATTAGTTTACAGAGGACTTTTTTTTAGTTAATTAATCAAGTTGTGACTCTGGGCTACTGTGTGATAGTCCTTGTCTTTCATCTTATAAATTACAAAAAAGTGTTGTGGCAGCTAATTATAATCAAACATTGCTAATAGTTAGCATTTTTTTCATAAACCATCATGTAGCTCAGGTTAGTAATAAAATGTTTGAGTTTACATACATTTAGGGAAACTGGAATCTTCGCTGGAAGAGCGAACGTTCCAGGGAACTTTAATTAATTTTTTATGCCATCGCTGGACATTTTTACTGTTATTGGTTTTGTCAGGAACGTGACTCATTTTAAGAAACCTGTACAGGTTGTCAGTCAAAGAATTGGCAAGTGAAATAAATGTTATGCAGTTAGTCATGTGCAGACTTACGAGAGCCACTTGAGCTGAGCTTTAGGTAATACTGAATAATGACAATAACATGACTCATCAGTGTAGAACATGCATCACTGTCTTGGTGTGATGACCGATATGGTGACAGCTTTGTGAATGAGAACGTGCATCTTCTTGTTGATGCTTCTGTCTTGCGGCGCTTCTCCTGTCGACATGGTGCTGCACATTTAGGTTGCCAGTGCTCTAATATGCCACTGATAACACTCCACATGTGCATTCTTCACATAATGTCCTACACCGGAGCCAACTGTCATTCACACCACTTCCACTTCTATCTCCACACTGACAAAAGCCACATTCCCACTCTGACACAATGTAAACTTATGGATCAGGTGATGAATGAAATGCAGACAGTGTAAATCATTTGGCTCCTGTTTTAGTTCCTGAAGGCTCAAATAGTCATAGAGAACTATTGAACTTCATTCAATAGTTGTTGCTTACAACAGCTTGAAATAGTTAGAATAAATCTGATGAAGGTGAATAGACACAGAAGAGCGCTTCTGTATTAACACCAGGACTGATGTCATAAGGTGGAAATGAGCATTTGAGTTCTGCTGGACGACTGATGCATATGCAAATTCAAAAGAAAAAAAATAAATAATAAAAGAAGAAACTTTTACCAAAAGAAACAGTAAATTCCAGTCAATTAAGACATTTGGCTGCTTTAGACACCTCCTGTGAAAAATTGGAAATTGATTTGTATATGTTCCCGGTGCTGTAAATAAAAGGCGGCTACATTTGGTCTTAGTGATATTCCAGGCTCTCTTCTGTGACACCCCCCACCCCCACCCTGAGGAGCTCTGCTGGAGGAGTCCTTAGAGGCACTGGTGCTAAATGGCCTTCTCCTGCCTCATTACCTAATCACCAGCACAGCTCCAGCTTAAGCACTAAAGAGCACGACTGCCACCATTTTCTTATGACATTTTGCTCCTAACCATGCTCTTTTTAGACGCACATTAAGGTAGACTGGGCTTTTTAAAAGTAAAACAAGGCTTTCATTTGAATGCAAATGCATTCAAGAACATTTTACATTGCTATTTAAAGGTGCAATATGCAACTTTTCTGGTGGAGGGTCCGATCTGATTGTTTCTATGGAGATGCTATTGCTTTGCCTGGAATGTTCCAGGCAAATATAATATTTAAAAAAAAAAATATATATATATATATATATATATATATATATATATATATATATATACACATACATACATACATACATATATCAGGTCAGAGCCATTCCAGGCAAAGCATCAGCATCTCCATGGAAACAATCAGTTCGGACACTCTACCAGAAAAGTTGCATAGTGCACCTATTGTGTAAATGATTCCTTCGTTTAGCTGCAGTAAATATAAATAACATTTGTTGCAATAAAATGAGTGTTGTTTTAGGTTGCAAGCTAAACTAAGAAAGCTTTAATGTAAAAGTGTAAAGTGGAGCAAACCAGGTTTCTGTAGTATATAGTACAGCTAAGTATATAAAGCATGTATTTAAGTTTTAAAAAATCATATATGAATCATTTGTATTGCCTTTGTGTGTTTTAACCTTCTAGTACTACAAGTACTTACTGGCAACACATTCCTAATATACTAGAATAATTATGTTTCACTGTATTTCTCACAATATATCTTCCCACTGTGAATTGTAAATGCTTATTTTTCCCATGTTCTCGCAGAACATAATGATTTATTTTTCAACTAAATCTAATGTCATCCCACAGTCGATGCCATTGATCTTTCTTGCTGGTGCTTCCAGATAGTGTCATTCCACTTGGGAGTTTACGGTATGTTTTTTCTCCCATCTCTGCAGGTGCATTTGAAGATGAGGATATCATTCACGTGGAGGGGACAGTGGACCCAGTGAGGGACATGGAGATCATCCACGAGGAGTTAAGGCTAAAGGACGAGGAGCTGATCGGCCCCATCATCGACAAGCTGGAGAAGACGGCCATCAGAGGTGGAGGAGACAAGAAGCTCAAACCAGAATATGTGAGTTCATGTCCCCAGCAAGCCTTTGCTTCCCCTCACAGCATGCTACAAAATTATATCCCTCCCACACACATGCCCTGGGAGAGAAAATTATGTTTTTTTTCTAATCTCCCTCCAATAAGAACCTCCTCCCCCTCTTCCTCTCCTCTTTGGACCTTTTTTTTTCCCTGTCTTGAGATGGGAAGTGATCAGGGTCATGGTTTTCTGCTGTAGAAATCATTAATAGAGAGTTACTTATTCAGCTGCTGACCCTGGGTCACGCTACCAGGCTAATGAAAGTGTATCTGTACAGCTCTTTTCATCTAAAGTAATACTCAAATCAGACACCTACAGCAGCATCCCCGGAGAAAATTGTGCGAGGCCAAGCGCTGGGTGAAAGGGAAGCCTATATGTCATTATGAATAGCATAAATGTTTGGCATATACTTTGACAGAGCGGTTAGGGTTAGTCACATAAGGAGATCAGAGGAAGAGTGTGGAAGCACTGCTCATATTGTTAGGCTAATGAGGGTTAGCAGCTAACTTTAGCATTCATTTGGTGGTGAACGTCTCCCACTGCCCTATCATGGTGTGAGCATGAGCAAACCTGGCCTTTTGCTATAAGCTGCATGCCCAATTTGAGCCTCTGACCAGTCATTACACTAACGAGAGGGGCTATTTCACCTGCTGCAGCCGCCCCCGAGCCCGTCAGTGCCCCCCCCCTGCCCACCCCTGCAGACGCCCCACCACACCCCCTTCCCTCCCCCTCCTCCTCCCTGCCAACAGCACTTCCCCACACCCCTGTAGCCCGCAGACAGGAGCCATTCAGCCCAGGCAGGTGGCCGCTTACGCACATAATTGCTAACAATTTTAGGCAATGAATAAAAATGATCTACATTACTTGTCAAAGGTTGTGCACACGTCGGCAAAGTGAAATCTATAGAAGACCTCTTTAGATGGAGAAGAATGGTGCTTATCAAAGGCGGGTGCAGCTCGGAGACGCTGGGATTGTCTCGCAGCGCCTCAGCTGTGTGTTGTCACCTCCAAACATGTTTATGTCAGCACCAGACCAGCGCGGGAGTCTACCCAGAGATGTACGTTCTGACAATAGGACGTACTGTGTGAGCAATGACAGGGGCCTATTAAATCAGAAACAATATGTGAAGCAGGTGAAGGGACGCAGAGAAAATATTGCCTACACCTATTATCATGTCATCAAACTCCCATATTTTCTGTCACCTTGTTCCAAAGACATCCTTTTTCAAGTAGTTTTCAATTCATTCCAAAGAGACAAACAAGACTCAAAGTTTGATCAGAAATTTAAAGAATTTCATTATTTATTCTGATAAAATGTGAACACGGTAAAACCATTAATAATTAATAAACCTGGATCCGACAGAATAATGTACATATGTATGAACTATGTCACATTTCAGATTACACTTTATCCCATTGAGCATGTACTTCATATTGTTCGGCCTCATGCTGGAGACACTCAGGGGAGTTTAATGCACAAGCTTTTTATAATGAACAGGTCTGCTTTTAATTTGCAGCTTCCTGCTGTGACATTTATAAAATTTAAAAAAGAAAACTTTTGATATTGTTCCTCATTTACTAAAATGTTATATAGATAAATAATAAAGAGCTATTATACATATTAAAAGCCTGTATAAAAGTGTTTTCAGGAGAAAAGGCCTCTTAATATTCTCCTCTGAGAATCTGTATTTAAATGGATGCAGCAGCACGGCCTCATTTTTATGCATTGTTATAAAGATTTAAATGCATTTGCCTGTGCTGTGTTTACAAGAACAATATGTTCTGCTTTTGTTGCTGTGAATCCTCAAAATCCCCATCCTTGGAAAACAATGCGGCGGTGGCAGGCCCACCAGCGGCGTGTGATGGCGGCAGGCGTATGTGCTGACCCCGGAGGGACCTATCTGCCTTTTATTAACACCTGCCTGTTAGAGCTGATGAGGGAAACCTGGAGCGGGTTCAGCCCGTGTCACTGGCCGTTTGCTGTTTCCATTTCACACATGATTAATCTCTCTGTGAAGGCTGGGCCGCACTGGCCCTGTGTCCGCGCCTCTTCCTGCGCTCTCTCCCGCTGCTGCTCTCTGGCCGCACCACTAAAAGGCCTTTAGAATTCCTGTGGAGAGAGATGTGCCCAGAGCGAATGCAGCTGGCCGGGGGTCAGTGTGTGCCGCTCTCTCTGCCATTGTGTAATTGAGGCTCTGGCAGGATTTTTTCCTCACTTCTTTCAAAAGGCAGTGTGATTGTGAAGTGCTGCGAGGCTTTGGGGAGGGAAGAGCAGGCTGAGGGAGTGTTGCAGGGGGTGGGGGACTTTTATATGAAGGGGGAGGTCAAGTTGACAGGAACAAAAAGAATGTGTTCCGCTAATTTCTGTGGAGCTGGATCAACAATAATAGGCTCAATTTCTTTATTACAAATTTTATAACTACCTCCCTCCCATTTTCCCACCCTTTTCCGCTTCCAGATCCTGTCAAGACCGAGTCCTGCCTGTGGTCCCAGCCCACAAGTGCCTTAGTAATGAATGTGGCTTACATCGGGGCTGATGCTCCGTGTTTTCGCCACAAGAATTGCTGAATAAATACTTGTGTAGCTCACTGGAGTGCATTCCAAATGACTGCATTCTGAGTCAGATCTGAGAGGGAGCAGATCATTTACACTTAAGTAACTGACTCCTCTCATGTCAATGCTGTCACCCATCCTTTTCATTAAACAATATAAAGTATGCTGCCATAGTCCTGAAGGTTTTTCTCAAGCTTTTTAAGGCGATAGGGGGTCCTGTGCGTGCCATCTATGTCAAAGCTGCACTCCTGCTTCAATCCCTGCACAGCCATTGTTCATTTGGGCATCAGGATGCAGTGCATTTAGGAAATAATTACCCCATACCCCGCTGCGTTTATACTCTTTTTCATCTCCTTTAATGGCTTCTTGTTTATTCTCTTTTAACCCCAAACAGGACATTATGTGCAAAATCAAGAGCTGGGTCCTGGATGAAAAGAAACATGTCCGCTACAATCACGAATGGAACGACAAGGAGGTACGTCTTTGAAGTCAACCAGATTTATTAAAAACTCCAACGGCTTTTTAGTATTTTTTGTGCACAATAATATCATATCTGTCTTGTGTTATATTTTTTTGACGTCACTTTTGTACAAACTAATGACATCTGGCCATGCTGATGTTGATCTTTACAGAGCCCCCCCCCACTGCTCCTACACACAACAGACTCTGTGTTCACTCTACTTTGTTTGCCGTTGTTAAAAGTTTGAGCCTTGTCTTTTTTCACCGTGCCACTGTCTTTTCAGATCGACGTGCTCAACAAATACTTGTTTTTGACATCCAAACCCATGATTTACCTCGTTAACCTCTCAGAGAAAGACTACATCAGGAGGAAGAACAAATGGTAAGTGCTGGAAGGTAGGAGAGGCCGCCATGTCTCATTCCACTCATTAATCACCAGCAAAGAGCTTTTTTTCCCCTCATACTTATGAAGCGGCTTGCTGCTAACTTTGATTGGATCTTGCGTCCTGCCTGCATTAATACGGTACAGTGGAGTGTGAGAAGTGTAGATGCAGAGATCTACTGAGGCTGCCCCCCCGCTGGTTTTAGCAGTCATATCTTTGTGAGAGGATCTGCCTGGAGGTGGCACTAACAGCCAGCTCTGCCCTCAGACTCTGCTCTTCATTAAGCCACATACGGACTTCATTTCACTGCTAAATTTCCATATGATATCAAAGGCTTTGAATGACAACAAAACAAACATGAGTAAGTGATTAATACAGTGCGGAGAGGCCGGGGACAATAAACTTGAGGCATAAACACCACTATTAATATTATATGGCCATTTAGGGGTTTGTGTCAAATATTTGGTTTTGTCTACACATGTTGTTGCTCAAGACGTGGATCTGAGTCGCATACTTTACAAGACTTTCTTTACATGGCTTGCACAATATAAGTTGAGACTTTTATTGAAAAATGTTTCCAGCAAAAAATATAAATCAAATTATGTGTTTGATGTGAAATATGTCATGTGAAAACAACTGATAAAAAAATAAATCCTCACAAATTAGGCTTTAATTGATTGTTAATAACAAAAGAAATCATGTTTACATTTGTTGTACCAAAAGTGTCCAGCAGCAAAGATAAAGACGATGTCATTGTGACTGGTGCTCTGTGTTTTGTTCCAAGTCCGTTTATAGTAATGTTATCTCCAGAGAGGCCGCGGACACATCCATTACATGTGAAAGGGCTACTTTTCCTCACTCCAGCAGTTTGTCAATAACACCAACTTGTGGATTGTTACCACACTTTTCCAATTGCCCTCTAGGCTTTGTGGTGTCACTTCTTGCAAAATTTGTTTTCAGTGCTTTACTTGGCAGCATTGTATTACAAGGGAAGTTGTTTACCTATGAGTGTTTGTTAAAATGTTCTTGACACGAAAGTATGAGTGTCAGACAGAGAGAGGAGGGAGCGAGCTCATAAATCAAATGATTCATGGCATGTGGAACATCCGTCATCAGCAGAAAGAGCTTTTTAACTTGCGTGTGTGGGGATTTTTACTGTGAGAAATGCAATAAATCCTGTGCTGTTTTAAACAGTAGTGCTCAGGTGTCCTGGGGGCTCCCACTGAACAATACTGACATCAAAGTGTTGATGTTTGACAAGTGATGAGTCACTTCCCTTGTCCAGAGAGCAGCTCACACCTGTATGGAGATGATTACAGGTAGATTGAGCTGGCCCTAATTGTACAATAAATGCCGCTCTCAGCCCTAATGGCAGCTAGTCTGCAGCAGAGACGCCAGACTGCCATTTGGCTGTCGCCATGCTCTCGTGTTTTTCCACCGGCACAGTTGAGATGATGATACGCTTTAGGACTATTCAAAGCAAACAGCAAGACAAATTGCAATCTCAGCTTTAATGTGCTCAGAAAAAGGAGGCGAATCCTCGAATGAGGCAAATAAGCCAATTTTATCTGTGTCTCTTAGGACATTCATTGAGGCCATATCACAGGTTTAGTTTACACTGCTCTACAAGCACCATTTGATTTCTGCTCTTTTGTTGATGGCATGTTGCCATTCGCCATTTAGGTAAAGGCATCTGAAGCCTATTTTTAGTTGTGATGTTTGCACAGGTTGGGTGAGTTTTAACTTTTATGTGTCAACATTTATCAAACGACCTTACCATAATGTTATCAGAGTTTGGAGGCCCTGAAGCAGCCCATTGTTAACTACCACAATCTTGTTTCGAGTATGGGAGCCACACACCAGGCTGCTCTTGTTTAGACAAGAATATAGTGTATTAGCTTTAGCAAACCATCATTAATGTGGATCAGACAAGGAGCAAGGCCGCTTTCATCCCAGCTGCTCTGCTGGAGACAGAACATCATTTACTGTGGAGAGCAGCACATGGCTCCGGTCTGCAGTGTATGTGTATGAGAATGTGTCCATGTGCATGTTTGAAGTCTGTCTCAGAGGCGACCGGGCGCTCATTTGGATGCTGCTGTAATTGCGGTGTGCACATCAAAGGCCTGTGATGTTCCAGAGGAGACTGCCGCTCCTCTGAGCAGAGGGCCGCCCGCTGCTCCCCTCTCCCTCCAGCCATCACTGCCCCCTGCACATCCCTTCTCGTAAAAAATGATTAAGGCCGCATTTGTCCTGTGTTTATGACTGAGAGGCATTGCGTGATAGGGAATGGCATCTACAAGAGTCTATCAAGAGGCTTTCTCTTCTGCTCTGGTCTGGGAGCTGCCTGCAGACTTTAGCACGCAGTACATACTACAGGGTCATTATCGGACTACTGATGACACGTGCTCCGGCCCAGTATATTTACATCTGTCACTGTGTTTATTTGACAAGCTCTGACACTGATTTAGACATTCATTTTTAATACTTTTTTTTCGACTGGACAGACTTTGCCAAGACAAATAGGAGAAATATAAAGTCCGGATGTGCTGTGATGTTTTTGATGGCATTTTCTTTCCTCTTTCTCTTGTTCTTTTGGACAATGTACATTAAAGTAAATTGGTGCCTCTTAAGTAGATGAGTTGACCTTTAAGGAAGCCGACGAGCGTGGCCTGCCTCTGAGTGCTCTGCCTCTGGAGAGTGAGCAAACCACGAGCTACTACCACATGGAGCTACTATTAACAGTGTGCATGGTGTGTGTATGTAAGTGCACCGCTTTTTATTTTGTTATGGGGCTTTTTCTCTTGTCAGGATGCTCTAATAGGAATAAAACACAGACCCCTAAAGGTACCCCTCAAAAGTCATAAAATGTCTCCATAAAGTGCATGTAATGTCCCTTAAATACAAGGAATGGATTTACTAAGTATGATAAGATTATGATTATTACACATTTTGCTTGTGGTGTCAATTTTGCAAACAGCTGAAGCTTGTGAATGTGCGTTAATGGTCGCCTGTCAACATTAAAGCATAAATAATTGTAATTAATACAACGCTGAGCCGTAACATGAATCATCTAATCATACAACATCCTTTTTAGTTGACATTTTTACGGCAGTTTTGATTCCACAAATGTCATGAAGGTATTACTATATCCTGTTACTTTTCACTGAGACAGAGAATATTTTCACAACTTTATTTAGTGCAACAGAAATATGTTTGTACTCCAGAAAAACATTTAATAAACAGTACTTTAATTTTAACAGTTTGTTCTAATATTTGTTTTGTTTTATTTAATACGGTACATGCAGTGCATCTTTTTTCATTATTATTTTTTAAAGCTTATCATGTCGTCCTGTGGTCAGATTATTTTGTTATATTCATATTGGTATGACCTATTTTTAATAAATATTTTAATTTCAATGTATAATGAACACATTTAATTAAATAATTAATCTATAAATTCTTTAGCTTGTGATAAATGTGTTTTGTCTTCAGTAGCTATATTGATGTCATTTGTGAAAGGAAACAAATGCATGTCAGATACCTGTTTGGTCCTTTAGGGGGCGCTTTAACAGCTACAGTGGGGGATGCAGGTTTCACTGGTTAAATTCTGCCCACCACAAAAATAATGCAGTTACAAAAGCTAATACTACTCAGATAGCATGTCGTATATATTTTGCATTCATTACATGTTCAAGCATAAATTTAGCATTTTTTGACGCTTTTGTCATTCATCCCCTGGGATTTAGTGATGATGAGGCAGCCCGTTATGACCCCTCTTCTCTCTGCAGTCGAGCCCCTCCAAACCAACACTGCCATAAACACAACTCCAGTTCATTGAGTGCAAAACCTTCAGCTCCATCTATGTTTTTTAGGAACTACAATCCAGTAAGTTCCAGTGCTGCGTTCAAAGCCAATATCTTCGTTTGTTCAGCGAGAAATCCTGCCCACACTTCCTGTACAACAATGTGTACACAGTGAGTTGTAATGGTAGACTGTGGATGGTAGAAAACAACAGAAAAGGAGAGACAGTGCAGTAAAGTTGGACCAGATGGTGCTAATGAAGTTGGTGTGTAAGTTGTGGAGCAGTAGACTGTCCCTGGTCTGTTGTTATGTGTCAGCCTTCTGTGGAGGAACAGACACAATCCTGTTACACTGACTAATGACATCAACCTCATTTTTTCCCTTTGGGACGACAGCTTGATTTGTAATTGCCGCAGACTCAACGACTTGTGATAATAGTATTGAAAAGTATTTTGTGTTACACCCTATTTTGTATTTGTCTGTCAGTAAGATGATGTAATGATTCTTTCTGTCCTGTGTTATCTGTAGCTAATTATTTTGTAACCAGTGACAGTGTATTCGATGTTTTGGCCCACAACAGACATATAGGTGTAAAACAGAGATACAGATTGGGGAAAGACATTTGGTGAAATTTCAGTGGGTCGGGCATAGATCTCAACGTTGAGGCCAGTATATAGCTTAGCTGCTTGTGCTCTGCGACCAAACCCCGGCTTTTAGTGCAGCACCTAAAGATGACATTTGAAGTTCTTGCTCCATTAAAGCGTGTTCACTTATAGCTTCAAGTGCCTGACAGTTAAAGTAAACTACTCCTTTCACTTGAACAAAGTGAACACTATTATATTCAAGACCTTTTCCTAATTTTCCTTGTATACAATTACATAATGCAATACAATTTTGGTGAAATTACATGAGTCGCAGTTGCAAGGTAATTCCACCTATAGCAAACATACATTAGGACTACACGAGGGCCAAAGTTCACTTCTTTAGGCAATTATTATAAATGCATCAATAAAAACAAATGACAACAACTCTGAACTGCCATTAAAATGTGTGACTTACAAATGGGATTTTTTTTCTGATCTGATTTCATATTAAAATATCACAGTGACACATTGTGGGACAATAAAGGAATATCTTATCTTATCCTATATGATTTTGTTCTGATCGATCGCGTGTTTTGATAAGACAAAATATGCCTAAAACATGTTGGCAACGACAAACACAAAAGAGAACAATTGAAGATTAAAAGAGTTATTTTAGAATGACTTATACTTTGTCATCCAAATACAACAGTTCCTCTAAAAGTCTAAAATGTATTTTACACACACAACACACAAATCAACTCTACTTATTCAACTTTTTCTGGCCATTTAATGTACCTAATGTGTTTTGCAACTAATTAATTGACCTATATTGTGATTTATTTCATTTGTTTATCTACAGTAAATATAGACCGGCTCTTTTATTGTAACATAGGCTATTTTTGTATTAAACAGAGCGACACAAAATGCATTGGTTGATCCTTATTATAATAATCAATTGCTTTTATAATAATTTGAATCAAACACAGACATTGCAGTGTCTTTGTTTGCTCTGCGTGTTCGGGTTATGACCGTGC